>NW_006800692.1:115221-124729 GCF_000485575.1 Poecilia formosa | reverse complement strand
ATTTATGAAATGCTTTCATGATAAAACCCATCCAGGCATTTTGTTTGGACCGTCTGTCTGTCTATTAATGGGGTTTTCTCTACATAATCCTTGTTTGTCCCACAGTTCAAAACCATACCTGTTAGTTTTTTTGTCCACAAGCATGATTTTGTGTGTGTGTGTGTTACGCCCCCAAGGTCTAGGGGTCCAGGGGCAGTAACATAAAATGTGTCTGGAGTGACAGTGTAAAGTAAAAATGATTTATTACAAAATATAGTTTCACAAAACAACACAATTTAACCCAATTAATGCAAAACAAAAAGAATTAACAAACTCAAGAATGCCAAGTGCAAATTAAAATTACAAAAGTCCAAACAAGTCAATTCAAAGTAAACTCAAAATAAACCACAAAAGGAAAACAATGCAAAGAAAAACACACATACAAAGGGGAGGCTGCAGGAAGCCCACAGCCTCCCAAACACAGGCTTCTAACTCATACTTAACTGGTGCAAAGTCAAAGTAACTAAACTGAACAAACAAAGACCAAGCTAACTTAAAGCAGTTGCAACTACCAAAAAAAAAGAGGAGGCAGCTTCACAGAACCTCTTCAAAATAGCTGCCCCACTAGAGGAATGATTCAGGAGCCTTTTATAGGGTGCAGGTGGGCCTCATCAACGTCTGATTGGCTTGACAATCCTCTGCTGGTCCAATGGTGTAGCTGCTTTCCTACAGCCAATCAGGAAGGTGTGCTCTCACAACTGAACCTGCATAACAAAAGGGAGCCTGCACAGCCTCAAGAGGCCAGGGGCCGTAACAGTGTGTGTGTGTGTGTGTGTGCGTGTGTGTGTGGCCTTGTATTTAATAGATTGTAAGACAGAACCATTTTTCTAACACATAGCATCACATTGTGTGATGCTATGTGTTAGGGCATCACATAGCATCACACAATAAGGCTTGTTAACTGTGTGAATAAAGACAATTATAAAGTCGTGCTTCTCACGTCCCTCCTGGCAGCTCACCATGCCCCCCTGGGGGCCACAACCCACTATTTCAGAAGTACTGCTTTAAGTAATGTTTCAAATGCAAAGTTTATAAGTGCTTTTTTGGGCCTCTTGCTGTAAGACTGTAGAATGAAGAAAGTTAAAGGGATCCATGATTAGTTGTAACAATAGACCTTATTTGAGAAGTATTTATTTTAGATGTAAAATCAATGCAGTAACAATACTGTAGCCTGTTTAGTTTTTATAAATTTTAATAAAATATTCTCACATTAACATTGTCCTGTTCATGCTGCAATGCATTCTGGGTAAATGACATCTACTTGGTTCAACTGCACTATCTCCGTCCAGCCAAAACAGCGATGAGTAACATCATTAAGCCTTTTCAAATAAATTGAACAGGAGCACGTTGAAGTCAATGGGAATGTAGAAATCACAAGAGGTGATGAAGGTGAGGAGGAACAAACAGAGGAAGAGGACAGAGTTGGCTGTAGGAGCTGGTGTTTGCTGCTACTGCTGCCACCTTCAGCTTCGTAAATGAAACAATGACTGACACTTACTTACCTCTGGTCGACTGTGTGATCCAGTAAGTACTTCTATATCTCTGTGTCCAGTACCAGCTGTTGAGGGTCTGGCCTTCAGTCCAGTGTTGGTCTGTGGTTTCACATTCAGCACTGGTAGCAGTAGCAATAGCTCTGCTAGCATTTAGAAAAGCTTCCAGTGCTGCCTGTTCTGATGTTTCTCCTGATGTTTGTTCTCTATCCGGCGGTGGTGAGGTTTAGGCGTATGTGGATAAAAATTGTCGGCACAGCTTTTGTTTTTAATTTAAGGTAACGATCACCTGCTTGGTCAGTTTTGCTCCCACAAATGACTCAAAGTCTTCTGGCGAAAAATACTAAATACAAATAGGTCCTCCAGAAGTTGTGTTCAGCTCTCTTCCACAGATCTCTTCTTTTTTCATGCGGGAAGTGATCCAGATTCACCTCACGGTTTTTTTTTCTTTTTTCTTTTTATTACAGTCAACAGTGTCACAGTGTGGCATTATCTAAAATTACACAAGTCAAGTCATATGATAAACAACAACTCGGGTAAAGTTAGCCTTCCTGTGTTTACTCGGTACATTCCAGTACAGAAGTAATTATGAGTTCTGGCGTATCACAAACAGCAATTTTAGTTAATAGAAAAAATACAACATATTTAGGCCAACATGTTCAACTGATCTTGGATGACTTTAAGACTAACAACAAATGGCAGAGTAATTTAATATCAACACATTGTCATGATGGGTTTGACTGATCTTACCCACATGCAAGAACACCAAGAGAGAGAGGGTGTAAAAATGAATGATTTATTTACAACGGCAACAGATAACGAAACAGGTCCTGGGGCTGCTCGGCTGCTCTCGGAGCACTGAGGAGACAAGGGGACGGTGGTGAGTTCAGGTGCCGGGAAACGGGAGTTGTGAATGGGTACGGATAAACTTACTGGCTTGTATGTTCGAAAACGGCTTGGGGGGGNTTTTTATTTTGGACCATGAGTGAGAACCACATGTGCGAAGCTTATAGTCGTCGGTCTCCGACTTAAATTCACTGACTAGGGGTTTATAACTTGCTTTTCAATGGTGACTTGTATTGTCATAATACACCTGACAATATTTACAGTTACTGTGTTCTAGTGGTGTGATAAGTATGTCAGACCTGCATATATCTATTTGTCATGTCAAATTTGAAATGCTGGGTTTAAAGTGATGGGCACAGTTGGCAGGCCCCTTAAAATTTCTGCAGGAATTTTCTAGTTTACAGTACAATGTCCATCGTCTTACTGTTTTCCTTGAGATCCACATAAATTCGACATACATCCAAACCAAGCACAGTAGAAAACTGTTTGCCTCTACCTATTAACAACACCTGAACAGAATCATGATTGACTTTAAATAACCCATCCCCCATCAGACACTCAGAACTCAAAATAAAATACGCCCCCTGGTGGCGATAAACACCAGAAAGGATAAATGGCTCCTACACTCCATCTCCTCCACCTGGTCCCTGAATTACTATTAAATTATTGCACCGTTCTGACCATGCAACCAATCAGAACTAGTAGGACGTTCTTAGCGCTGCCAATTAGCCTCATTCACTCACTGCTAAATTTACTAATCGGGGAGAAACAACTTATTACAAGAAACCGTTTATCTGCCGTCATTGGTAGCTATGTTAACTAAACTGAGCATTCACAGCTCTGTGCTATGCTAGCTGCAGCAAAGCACAAATCAAGGGGGAGGAAGGATGAGAGCAACATGAGATTGTGATTGACAGCACTAAAACTCTCCTGCCACTGACTGGTTGTTTCTAGGACTGGGAGAAAGCAGAGGAAATAGATTTTTCACAGATTACCTCTCATACCATACTGTCACAACATAATGACAGTTTTAACAAATATGTGTAAAAAATATAAAAGTTACATACTGCAGCTTTAATTTCACTCAGAAGAGGACAGGTCAGGAGGGACGTGGGTTATAACTGCTGTTGACCGACTCATCTGTTAAGTGGTAAAAGGTACAAGGGACAAGTTAAATATGTGAATATGTTGGTATCTTCTTTCCTTAATTAATTAAATGCTAGTGAGATGGAGGCAAACAGTCTGTAGCTAAGCTAATTATGCTAAATGCTTGATAATCTCACACAGTCTACCCATTTCTCAGAGAAAAATTGGATTATAAATTAACACTCTTGCCTTTTTCTTTCTCTCCTCTCTTTTTTGAAAACCTGATTTTATAACTTTTCTTAGCAGCATAGTAACTGCTACAGTCGTTCTTGTTTCCCACTGTCTGCTGCTAACAGCGTCACTCTGAAGTGCTCCAAGCAGGAACGAACCATTTAACGCAGATAGGGGGGTTCAGGGCAAATATGGACGTGTGTTTTTTGATCTGGGAGTGGGAACATTAAACTTTTATTGCTAAAAACAATCTTTGAAAATACAATATGATTAATTTTGTAATTGACAGGGTCCTGAATTTTTTTTATTTTTATTTCTATGAACAAAATATAGATCATTAAATTGTGGAGGGCCCCCTGCTGGTCAGGGCCCCTAGAATTGTCATCACTTTCCCCCCCTTTACCACGTTTACAGGTGTTATGTATATGTGACAGTGTCATGTCAATCTTGTGCACATGTTACACGGTGGAAAATGTGATTTTTGATATTTGGTTGTATTTTTGCATTTTGTAATTTTGTTTTCTCCTTTAACTCCTCAAAGACACTCTGAACTGGTCATATATGAGGCGGAGCCAGTAATTGCTGCTCATGCAGGTGTTGGCAGAGAGTAATTGAAGTGACACCAAATGAGCTCAGGCAAAAGGAAGAGGAGAGCTGATATGGTGGGTGACAACCACAGATGCGATCCAGGCTCAAAACCAAGAATCCCCGCGCTAGTCGCACAGTCCGGCGGAGAGGAGCCTCAGAACACCGGTCCAGAATCGGCCGTGTGCCTGAGGAGTGTGCTGCAGAGATTGCTACGCCCGTGAGCTACACAAGTGGGGCTCAATCAGTGGCTCACAGTACCAAACGTTGCCCTTCACCTGGTGACTAAAGGACAATTGTGGACTCCCGTTTATCTAAAAAAGAAACTGTTTGATTAAGAATACCTCTGAGGATGGATTAGAATGAAATATGTTGAACTTAATGTTGTGTTTTGAGTTGCTTGCTCCCCTTGTGCCAAAGATGGAGTGCGGGACCATACTGGTCACACACACCCCTTCAAATTAAGTGCCTCAGAATATTTTCATGAATGGACAATTTTGCAAAATCATGCACTATAACTTACCACACACAAACTGTACATATATTTCTTTTGTTTTTTCTTTTTTTTAAATAAGGATTTGTTTTGGCTCCAGTGGTCTTTATATGATAGTGAATCAATAGGAAAACGGGTTGTGAGAAAGGGTGAAGACACGGCTGGGACTCAAACCTGTGATGGCTGAAAAGGACTGAGGCCTGATGTATTATGGGTCACACACTTTATCCACCGCTGTGCCCATTCATGTCTATATCTCTGAACTTAGAAGTAAGTCCACATTATTTTTATCATAATCATCATCCTTATTAAAGACTCAAATGGGTCCATAGAATAACATCCCTTTACAGGACAAGAAAGACGATTAAAAACTGTCCTAGAGCAACGCCATTTTTTTTTAAGTGTTCACTTTCTCCAATCATTTATTTGGTCATAAACCAAATAAATAATTTATTTGGTCATAAACAATCCTTCTGTGTGTGATCATATTTAGTAGTCAGTTCATCATTGATGGTAAACTGACATGATGCCATCTGTAAATAAATCCAGTGGGTTTATAAATTTATCGGTGGTCACAATTTGTCCTGAGGTAAACGCGTCTTACTGGAGGAACTGAACCTCCGACAAAGGGATCAGGGTTTGTTATGCACTGTAATGATAAAGGTTTGGTGAAAAGTAATCAGAAAAAATTGTTAAACATTGTCAGTGAGGAGAATGTATTGAAGACACACCCTCACAGCAATGAGAGTTTGTGCCACTATCATTTTAAATATATTAAGAAATATTCCAGAGGTCATGAAAGGTCAACCAGTTCCCCCCAACCTTCTTCAAATCAGATAAAATTGGTGTCCCAAACCCCCACGCAGAGTGAAGTCATCATTCTCTCCAGATGACCAAATCAAGCTCAGTCATCCCTTCATCCCTCCTCCCCTTCATGTCTCTTCCCTTCATCCTTCATCCCTTCATCCCTCATCCATCCATCAATAAATCTTTAAACATACGTATATCTTTGTGGCGTAGTCGTTGCCAGTGAAAAAACAAATAAAAAGTACCCCCCCTTCTCTAAGTTCCTCCTACAAAACTCATTCATTTTTGCACATTCAATTTAGCACTCTTTATTATCTTAGAAGATCTGACCCTTGTAGCCTGGTAAAAACGCTCTGCTTCATCAGAGCCCCAGGAGGTGGACAGGCAGCCTGCGCAGGTGATCGGGCCATTAAGAAACTGGAGGCGTGGAGTGTGTGGAGGTTTTATAGTCAACCCAATCGCCACTGTGAAGTGAGAAGTGAACATCAGTTTCTCGATGGGTTCCTCTTGAATGTAGTGTATGACTCATTCAAAAATGTTTTTTCTTTTTTACATACCTTCTTTGCTGAAGAGGCAAAAATGCCTCACCAAATGTCCCAGGTAAAGCTGTGAGCCTCACTACTGTTAAAACCATGTTTGTTTGTCAATTGTTTCTCTACCTAAATTATATGTTCATGTGAGCATGTCCATTGTTCATGGTTGGGCAAAAATCCTATTCTGTCATTTTACTGGAGTCTATAATCCCAATTTTTCACTTTACTGTTGCATAATTGTCAGTTTTACAGTTGCATTACTACATTCTTTAAAATCAAGTCATGGTTACAATACTTTTGAAGTAAAAATATTCCATCAACGTACAAGGACCATAACTCTCTTTCTGAGATGTACTGGTGACCTTTGATCCTAAAACAGCTTAACTTTAAATAAAATAAAACAAAAGAAATTGAATAACCAAATTATTACTCAAACTACTCATTTATAGTATAGTATACCATAATAATCTGTATGAGAATCAAACCCTACAGAACAACCCTATAATGTGTGCTTACTTATGGTTACAACAAAATACATGGTAAAACCTAAATGATCATTATCTTGTTAGTAGGTTTAGTTTGAGTTGGAAGCTTCAGAGTGAACCTTGAAATCACTTATCGATTTTGAGCTGTTATCGTGCAATCCTCATTTAGGCTAATGTGTCAGCACCATCTGAGTCTTTGTTAAAGTCAAAAGTGAACATTGATGTCAGTTTTAGACCCAAACATGTTGGACTCCCATGTCTTTGAAAAATATTTTCATTTTAGTAGGTCTGCTAAAATGGTGCCAGTCCCCAGATCGCCCACATACAAACATGATATGTAGAGTGAAGCAATAATTCACCCATCCATTCTATACTATGTATGTACAGTAGGGAAAATAAGTATTTGTTCCAGCTCTCCTCAGATCTTTGACTAGATCCTGGATGTGTGTCTTCTAAAGTTCAACAGGTTCAAGCAAGTTCAGTAAATCCAGATCATTAGTCTGTAAAATTCTTGCTGGTTGCTAGATAATAAAATATATTTAATTAATCAAATTCTAGTTTAAAGTAAATCTGTTGGGCTTCTCATAAATTATTGATTTAAATCTACACAATGTAATTTTCCATTTTTTTGTTTTATTAATACGTGTCTCACAGTTGAGATGTACTTATAATGAAAATTGCAGAGCTCTCAATTTGAAAGATGCACTAACATGACAGCTGCTGGGGCTGGACTTACTGGAGAGCATCATGAATGAAGCTTCTACAGATATTCCATGTTGAACACTGCAAGGGCAGGGTCTCACAAAACAGGACTCCAAATTCAATAACTTTGGCATCTGTTTTTTTTGTTTGTTTGTTTGTAAGCTTTCTAGTTAGGAACCACTTTTTCCTCAACTCCCAGTAAGTTAATATTTCTTCTAAAAATATATATATATGTTGTTGCTCTGAATTTTCTATTATTTGCATTGTACTTTGATCACATGTGGTGTTTGCACAAAATGTATAATGCTATCAGTTTGATTCTTTCAAAGTCTGCTCCCTCCCCACCTCTATTTACTCTCCAGTTCCCCCAATTCGAGTTGTCTTCATTGAAGCAGACTGCAACCCTCACTGTTGCTTACTGGGATTGGGCTACAACCTTAATGTGCTCTGGCATTCTTGTACAGGTGCTGCTTTCCCTTATTAATTCAGGCCTTTGGGGAGTTCAGGGGTCTGAGTCACAGCCCAACAAGAGAAACAGATTTTGTAAAAGCCTGCGTTGTCAATCCTGCTGAATACACAGAATGTGTCAGGATGTCTGAATAACATCTGCCACTGTTTCTGCTCAGTCAAAATAGTCTCTCCTCATTCTGCACACAACTTCAGACCAAATGTTAAAATATACACAGAACATCAACATGACTGATTTATGCAGAATCAAATCCTTAAATGTAAAAATTAAACAGACAAAAACTGTTTAAAACGTCTCAGCATCCCTCCCCGTCAAAACACTTAAAAATACCTGTAAGATGCTGTTCTTCAACCCTCTCTTTAAAAATAACCCCATAAATATTTAATTGGACTCTTAAAACCTATTGCAACTGTCCTTTGTAGTTACTTTTTCCAATAGTATTTTTTCTAATAAATATGTTTTGATATTCTCCATATGCCATCATTAGCATCAGTAATTTCATCAGCAAGAAATGTGGATTTTGAGGCTTCTTTTTTTCTCCCATTGCCATGGTGAATCGCATTCTTCCATTGATGAGGACATTTTGTATTTTCCCGCTCACATTTACCTCAGAGGTAGCTTGACTCAGAATCAAGTTACTTTGTTGATATCTCTTGTTCTGAAACCTAAAATCCTGAGATTTATTCAGAGTATCTGCCTTCTAGTCAGAGCTTGTTAATCCCACTTTCTGAAACAAGACCTTAGAGGCAAAAAAATAAATAAATAAATAAATAAATAAACGGCACATATCTCTGCTAAACCCCAGAAACACAAAGTCAAGACGAAAATTTCAATTTTAAATAAAGGTTTGCCCTGAAATTGTACGCTCCCAGCAAATTTAGGAAGGATTAAGGTAAAAATATAGCAGTAGCAGGTGAAATCCAAACCCAGATACAAATGGAGCAATGAAAAGGAAAACTTTACCTCTGTAAACAAAGCATTGTCTGTTGCCACTTGATAACAGGAGCTTCTCATTTAAAAGGGCACAAGTCAGGACGACCTTCAATCAAGACAAACAGCTAAAAGCAGCTAAGAGGGCCGCTGGCTGGCTCAGTTGGTGGCACCATGTGCTGGGGCTGTGGCCCCGATGCGATTGTTCTGGATTCGAGAAGAAGGACAATGTAAATGCCTCAGGTTTGTTAATTTTTGGATCCTCATCTTAAAGGAAAGGTCAGGGTTACTGTGAAGATCACCACACGTGTTTTTTTTTTGTACATTGTTTCACAACACTGTGAAAGGCTCATGCCATCAAAGTGCATATTAACCACTTTAAAATCAGTGTTTCTTTGTGTAGGTGTCTGTGGAATATCTTATACTCTGACCTTGGCTCTTTGTGCTTGACTGTTATGAATACACATTAGTTTTGTGTTGCTTTTGAAGGGTCAGCTATCAACATGGTAATTATGTTTCTGCAGCTGAACTCTCCCCTCCTGTTTGTCATTAATTCTGATGATGGGAATTGTAGTAAAGCTGGTTTCTTGTTAAAGATGCATTTTTGCAAATATTTTAAACTTTTCCCAATAATTGTGCAGAGACTGTGTAGGTATGTATAACGCTTTAAGGGGAAACATATTTGTTACTAAAAAGCAAGCCTGAGGTTACCAGGTTCATATGGAAATACCATTTCAATCTGGATAAACTCAGACACAGAAAAGATAATTAAAGGATTTAATGACAAAATTAATAACAATTCTTTAGAAATG
>NW_006800692.1:110013-114358 GCF_000485575.1 Poecilia formosa | reverse complement strand
TGGATCTGACAATAGATTTTAAAGAATTAAGTTCTGGTATCGGAAGAATCGATATTTCAGTATCAATCCGCACATCACTAACGGCAACGCCAGAGATCATTTAACTGCCCTGATTAACTGTTAATTCAGTTGTAACAGCCTAACTAAGCTATTATCTACAGTACTTTTATAAGATTTTATTTTGGCAAATTCTCTAATCTCTGTTGGACCTGGATGAAGATGGAGGACTTTTTTACGTGTATAGACCCTAGAGCTGCTGTACTGAGAGGTAAGTTTAAAGCTGTCTATCTTTCTAAGATAAGCTAATTGTGAAGCTAGTTAGCATGTCGTGATATGCCAATTTTCAAAACCTACATTTTATTGGTTTATTTATTGGAGGCTTGTCGCTCTGTATGCTAAAAGGGACTGTGCAGCGAAGCTAGCTAAGAATTAATAAATGGACTTTGAAACAGTTAAATCTAGTCTAAACATTTGACAAAAAGAGAAGACATGAAGCAAACATTGTCGCTTCACCTCCTCCTTCTCTGGATGTTTCAGACACTCCACCTGACCCAGGGAATCTATGTCCTCTTCCTCTGGTGGATCACTTGGGTAGGCGCTGCTTTCCTGTTGTAATTATTAGTGTAGTTTGTAGAAAAAGAAAAGAAAAAACCCTAACCCACACTTATGCACCCATCTGATTGTGTGTGTTTGTGCAAGTGTGTTTTCTTCTATAGCACATTCCAGCAACAAGGCTGAAAACAAAAATAAAGTCAAAAACATCAATCACCAACTGAGAAACATTACATTTTGTTACACATCAAAAATGTCGGTCAATGCTCCAGTGATTATGGGTCATGCATGATTTGCCTTTATTTAAAGGAACTCAGTGTTTCAGCTGTTTTACAGTTTTCTGGAAGTTTGTTACAGATTTGTGATGCATAGAAGCTGAATGCTGCTTCTTCTCATTTGGTTCTGGTTCTGATGCAGAGCAGAACCAGAACCTGAGGGGTTTGGAAGGTTGATACAACAGCAGATCTTTAATGTATTGTGGTGCTATTGTAGCAATGTGGCCTTTTTGAATTATTTTCATGTTTTATTTTTACATTTGCTGTATTGCATGTTTTGCTGATTTCTTTTATGTATATTTCATTTTGAGACTGAGGTTGCCACCCATGGCACAGCCAGAGACACCCACTGACAGCTTGCACAGGTGTTCTCCATCAGCTGCAGTGACAGCAAGCCAGAAGTAAGAATAGTAGATCAAATTAGCGGCATGGGGCTGGACAGAAGCAGGGATGCAGTGGGCAGTCGGTCAGCACAGCAGTGGGACGAGAGGCATGCAAAGCAGGGCCACAACATGCATCCAAACCAGGAGATGAGGAGTTGGCCTCGACCTCCACACACAGCTAGAGGTCAAGGCCAAAGAACACTGTGTAGCCAGCGAGAGGACCACGCCCTCCTTTTTAGCTTAAACTGCTTCTGTCTTATTCCAAAGACTTTTATTCATTGTACTGCAGTTAGATTTAGATTTGCCTACTGCATTTTTAATATACTGTGAACTGCATCCTGCTTGTTTTTAAAACATTGCTCCCATGATTACTTTTTCCATTCAATTAGTTGCCCTGGTGGTGAGCTTTCAGGTCCAGCCACACCCATCTTCAATGCCTTACTGAGGGACAGAGGTTGTTGGTCTTCTGATGCTCGGCTCCAGCCATCGTCCCTCAACATGGTGCAGTCGTCTTGTCCTCTTTGTAGAAAAGCATCCAAAGATTGTTTCCACTCCCATGCCTCATGGTTGGGATGGTGTCCATGGGACTGCACTCATCCTTTTTCTTCCTCCAAATATGAACATTAGCGTTTAGACTGAAAAGCTCTACTTTTGTCTCATCAGAATTAGAATAGAATTAAGTGTTGTTACACATGTACAATGAGATTAAGACCAACTCCAAGGTCAGTGCAAACTATTGCCCCTTTTCCACCGGCTCTACTCGGCCGGCTCGGCTCGGCTCGCTTTAAATGCGTTTCCACCAGCCCTTTTCAACGGGGCTGGCCCTGCTTTTTAGGGTCCTGCTTCAGAGGACCCTAAAACACTACCATGTACTCTAGGGCCCACGTAGGCTGTGACCCAACATGGGCAAACCCATGTGGGACCCATCTGGTCTGCCCTCCTTTTCCCCATATGGGGCCCACCTAGGCATGCTGGCAGGTAATTAGTCCAAGTTTGTCGTTTATTGAACGTTGAGAAATTTCAGCAGCTGTGATGCACCAAGACAAAGGTAAAACAACCTGAACAGGTGATCAACTCTAAACCACTCGCACCTTTTTATTCTCCGTCTCTTTGTCATTTAGGCACACCCATTGCCATGGCAACCTCCTGTTGCGCTCCACAAGCTGACCAGAGATTACGTTAAAAACATAACATTCAGTCCGTAACCATATTAGGTTTGCAGGCCTGATATTTATTTTGCATCATTAATAGGCCTCCCTGAACACAGCGGTGGTTGATTAGTTAATTTTAAACTTCTGCTCTGCTAGTTATTTTGGTAATGGAACCGAAACGCACAGAATTGCGCAACACCTTGTTGAAACAATAATCACAGAGATTATTATTGTTGTTGGGTCATTAATTTGAACACGTTTTGTTGATTTATTTATTTTTTTTTTTTGTTGTTGTTGTTCTTTAATAAAGTTACGAACGTTTTGATAAGCCAATCAGAGGAGGACTTGCTGGTTTCAGCCTCCTGGCGATGTTCAGTTTGTCACCCAATGCTGAGATCGACTCAAAGATCGACTGTTTAAACTTTACCTTTAATAACATAAAGTTACCTAATTTTTAAAGTGCAATCAGTAATACTTTTATAAAAAAATTATATCAGTAATGATTTCTTGGTTAATGTCAAGTTGTCATAACAAAGACATTTTGAATAATGTCAACTTTGTATTANGATACATGAAAATTGTACTTAAGTACAGTAACAAAGTACTTGTACTTCGTTACTTCCCACCACTGGAGAGTAGAGCCGCTGATTTTTCACTTTGAGAGGAGCCAGCTGAGGTGGGTCAGGCATCAGATTAGGATGCCTCTTTGACGCCTCCCTAGTGAGGTCTTTTGGGCACGTCCCACCAGGAGGAGGCCCACATGAAGACCCAGGACACGCTGGATGGACGATGTTTCTCGGCTGGTCTGGGAACGCCTTGGGGTTCCCCTGGAGGAGCTAGAACAAGTGGCTGGGGAGAGGGAAGTCTGGGCCTCTGCTGACCCTGCAACCCGACTGCAGACAAAGGGAAGATGATTGATTGATTGATTGATTGATTGATTGATTGATTGATTGATTGATTGATTGATTGATTGATTGATTGATTTTCTTCAATAGCTTATGGGTCATAAGACCCATAAGTTAATTGGGTCTTATTAACTCAAAATCAATGTGAAATTATTCTACTAGACTGGATATGTGGTGCACACTCATTTTTATTCCATTTAGTCCTTTTTATTCCTTGTCAGTGGGTCACATGAAATTTAAGCTATTAAACACCAATTATATTTTTTTATTTGTAAATTTAAATTATGTAAAAAATGGATAAAGATCTAAAATGGGGGAAAAATGAGAGTGACTCATCTCTAAATTTTGACAAAAAAATTCCTAAAAAATAAAAACAAATTGTTAAAATATGAAACAAATGACTGTGCCTCATCTATACAGGACACTAGAACAATTTCACACTGGTTCTGGGTCAATAGGTCACAAGACCTGGAAGCTATTGAAGAAACCCCTCAATTTTCACCAAACAAATTCCTAAAAAATAGAAAATGGCTAAAAATGGAAAACAAGTGTCTGTGTCTCATCTATACAGACTAGTATAATTATTTCAAAGTTATTTTCAGTCAATAGGTTACATGACCTAGAAGCTATTGAAGAAAAACACTCAATTTAGACAAAAAAAATTATTAAAAAAAATAAAATTATTTAAAATGGAAAACAAATGTCTGTGCCTCATCTATACAGACTAGTAATTTCTAAGTGATTTTGAGTCAGTAGGTCAGATGACCTGGAAGTTATTGAAGAAAACATTATATTATTTAATATTAAAATTATTGAAAATATTGATTATGACTTTAAAATTTTATATATGCTATTTTGGCTCATGTAAAAGCCTGAATTAGCACTGACAATTAGTTCGTTGGTTACAATTCAAGGCATTTATTAACGTTTCTTTGACAGGAATGTTTGGTTCGGTAATTTGTTGACAGTCCCTAAGTCAACCTTCGGGCGCTGCGGCCGGGAGCGGTGGAGACCCGCGGGCCGAAAGTAGCGTTCATAAATCGGATCAACCTTGAGCTAAACCCCGCTTACTCCCCGGA
>NW_006800692.1:108088-108770 GCF_000485575.1 Poecilia formosa | reverse complement strand
AATAATTGTGCAGAGACTGTGTAGTATGTATAACATTTTAAGGGGAGACATATTTGTTACTGAAAAGCAAGCCTGAGGTTACCAGGTTCATATGGAAATACTATATCTGATATATGACGGTACTCAAGGGCATTATATCTATGAAAAATACAAATTTAAATTCATTTCTACTAAAACTGTAGAAATATTTTCTTTATAATTCTCAGAAGGAATCTTTCTTGGTGTCCTTACGAAAGGAAAATACATTTACTAATGTATTAACGGAGATATATTGTAATATATTTTAATATATTATTTTTACAATAACGTTTCTGCTAAATATTTTAAATGTATTATATATGATTAATGTATTATGGATTATACCACATATTTATGAAATACTTTGAAATATATTACAAAATATACAAATGATTGCTGCTTTCCATATATTCTAAATAGGCTATAGTAAACATGAATATATAATGTATGTGTTTATATATCCCAAAATATACATATTACGATTTATATGGAAAATGCATTGGTGACATGTGTTAAGATATAATGTTCATAGGAAATATCATTACTGAAATTTTGTGTATATATATATATATATATATATATATATGGTTACAAAGAGAGGGAAGGTCGTCCACACAGAAGGGGTCTCACTCCCAGAAGGAACAATAGCAGACATAGAGCACAG
>NW_006800692.1:103134-106075 GCF_000485575.1 Poecilia formosa | reverse complement strand
AGTAGTTCTTCAGAGAAAGGCAGACGCAGAGGCCTGGCAGTGTCTGTGGTATCCACCCCCCCCCCTGCCCATGCCTGTCAGAATGGATATGGTGTGACCTTGGAGAATGTTGTTCGCTCGGATCAGGCGGAATACCCTACATTTGGCTGTTTGGATTTGCCACTGAGAAGCACCAGCGAGACTTTCAAGGAAAGCAGTGAACTGATGTCAGCCTGACCTAAACAAATTTCTGCTATCGGAATCTGGCTCCCCGGGCTGGCCTTGGCTGGCCAGCTATCCTCCCCTGGTTGTTTTGTCTAAAGAAGACTCTGTTCTGCTGCCCCCTTCCCTGAGAACATCTGTGGGCCCTGAACTGATAAGCTGGTGGTGAACTCTGACATCATGCTCACAGACAATCACAGACAATCGCGTGCTTCAGTTAGGGTTCATGGTCTGATACACACATAACTCACATGAGACCCATAAGCATGTCACACCTCCTCCTCGTACCCGGCTTGTTTTGTCTATATGTGTTTATATGTTGCTTATGTGCCGAGGTTTTTTTTCTTCATCTCAAGCTCTGCCCTGCAAAGAGCAGAGTGTGAAACAGGTGTTTTTTTCCTCTCCTTACCTGATGTTTTTCTTATTTTTCCTATTTCCTCTGCAAGGGAGGCGCCTGTCGGGCTGCGAGGCCTCAGCCAACTATCCCCCGTCCCATCCCCCCACCCCACCCCCATTGTGTGATGGATGGTTGTAACTGTAACTGCAATTTTGTTGTCTTTCTGACAATGACTATACAATTATTCTGATTCTGATCATTTTTAACTATTAATATAATTATATTCCTCTACAGTATATGGTCAAAATGTTGACTACAATGTACAAGTGACTTGTATCAATAACTTTGAAGGTCCCTGAACTTTATTGCTCTTAATTATTTTAACTATGGCAAACTTCTTGTTTGAGTTGTGATGCTTTTGTTTTGAAGGGACAATTTCCTGTTAGTGCAAAGGCAGCCTAACTGCAATAAAAAGACAGAAGATAAGTTGTAACAGAGCTTATCAAATGTATCTTATTAGCAGCACAATGTATATTTATGCTGTTAATAAATACATGCTTTAAATATTGTGTGATTAAAATTGTGCATTTGTTTAATTGTATGCCAAAACTAAAAATATTTTAAGTAGTAAACATGTTATTTGGAGGGTTCATTGCCATTAAGTCTTAATATCATCAGTAAATTGTCATCCTTTGTAAAATCACCCAAAATCCCAAACATACCAAGTTGCTTAACACTTTTAAGCAGGAAATTCATACACCCCTTTACTTTCTTTTCCGTGGAGAGAAATATGTTGGCTATGATAAATGCAGGGAATACCACATAGAAATGAGAGACACTTCTGCAGGGCTGCATCAGCTGAGCTGCTTTTGATTCATTACTGTTACATGACTGATACATTTCTCAGCTGGCCAACAACCTTGGCTGCAGTGACAACTGTGGATTAAAATATTTTCAGCCCCCTTTTCAGCAAGGTGATGAGTGGATGAAGGGTTTACATGGGCAAGCAGTATTTGCTTTCACAGCCATTCTTTTCCTACCCCTCCTCTTTACGGTGCTCTGAGAGATAAAGACAAAATGGATGGTTGTAATGGTAATGAAACGGCTGGCTGCAAGGCTAAGCGTGACTTCAAAATGGATGTAGAGGCAGAATAAGAGGATGTTGTTACATTAAATTACCCCAGTGTTTCAATTTTGCTTTCTCATTTAGTGTATTTCTACCCATTGCCCTGTTCTAGTTTCTCAGGGAAAATGTAAACATATGTTGATGACTGCTTATAGGTCTGTGAAGTTTTTGGCAGTCTCAGGATTTTTGTCAGTCATTTACAATGCAAAGTGAGGCAACTGGTCATTTTGTTATCTTGGCAAGTCAGTCTGTTGTAAATAGCTCTGAAGTTATCTGGGCGGCACAGTCATTCGGTTAGAAGTAATTGGATAATTAATTATGTTCTGGACAGTTCAAACAGATTTTTGTCTCATGCCCTCTACGACCAGGAGGTTCTCACAGAATCATGATTGATGTGCCTCAATATAAAGATGTTATCTTATATGTCATCGCATGACTGAATTACTAAGATTGAATGCTGTTCTTTTTTTCCAGTTATCCTTATAATGCAGACAGGCTGAATGAAAATTACTTGACATGTCAAATCTGGTAGGTTTGCTTTTTCCCCCCTGTAACTTTATGACTGAACCAACAGTGTTCTACTTTTAGTTTTTTTGTTTGTTTGTTTTTTTTTAATTGGCTTTCCTTTGTTATAGCTGACTCAGAGTATGGAAGCCTAACAGGTGAACATGCAGACTTATTTCTTTGTGCATGGGAAGCTGACATGGTGCCAAACTAAAAGACATGGACAAAGGTATTTATATGGTGGAATAAGAGATTTGTAAACTTTGTAAATAACATCTTAAAAATATAAAACTTAATTCAGGTCCTAATATTAAAAGAGGAGAAAAGTTTACAAAAATGATTTTGTAGGGAGAAAAAAAACAATAAAATGTATTTTGAAATGGAAAGTCTCATTTCAAACGTTTTTTGAAATGGAACGTTTTTTGAAATGGAAAGTCTCTTATATAATGTCAGCCATTGATAGGAAGGTAAATTGATTATTAAATAAAAAGGTGGGTGATTTGTCTTTATAGTGGCCCGTATACAAAACACTACAACATTAACGAAGCACAATTACAAATACAAAAACACTTCAACATTACGGAAAACACAACACATTAAGAAAAACACAACACATTATTACATGCTTTTCTAAACAACTGTTGAAAAATGTCAGTGATTTTAGTGAAACTTAATACAGCACTGACAGACAGCGGTGTATATATGTTCCCAACTGTGGCTAAAGCTGCTGCTAGCTGGTTTATTCTCCAATCGGAGGCTGTTTATTATATACA
>NW_006800692.1:90809-102921 GCF_000485575.1 Poecilia formosa | reverse complement strand
ATGGTGGAATAAGAGATTTGTAAACTTTGTAAATAACATCTTAAAAATATAAAACTTAATTCAGGTCCTAATATTAAAAGAGGAGAAAAGTTTACAAAAATGATTTTGTAGGGAAAAAAATAAACAATAAAATGTTTACCTACATTAGAGGACAGTTTTTTGAAATGGAAAGTCTCTTATATAATGTCAGCCATTGATAGGAAGGTAAATTGATTATTAAATAAAAAGGTGGGTGATTTGTCTTTACAGTGGCCCATACAATAAAGTAAAGATTTTTAGAGTTTGGCTATTGGTTCATTTTCAGATCAGACTTGTAACATACTTGTGTTGTTGACAAATGTACTGCCCCCTATTGATGCAAGTCATCTTAGCGCCAACACCACAATAACATACCTTCTAGATTTTGTGGTGGTAGGTAGTTATCTTTGACACATTGTATTTTTATCAGAAATGTTACAGAGTGGCTAATAATTTCACTAACAAATTTGTTTTGTTATATTTCTGGTCTTTTGTCTCTAAGCCTGGAACTAGTAGCATTACTGTGCTTCATCAAGAAGTGGCCATCCTCAGCTGATCTGCGTCTGTGACCTGAGTTCAATTTAATTTCATAATTATGTATAAAATTTTCCTTGTAGTACCCTTCTGCTAAAGAAATTCTAGATAAATATCGATTCCTGTGGGTTTTGTGAGTGAGATTTTGAGACAATACAACATTTTTCAATTGCAACTTCATGAAAGATTTTGAAAAGGTTTTCAAAACTGTATTTTGTACAAGAAGTCTATTCCACCTTTAAGTTTTAATATATTTAAATTTGATTTTCTAACAGTGGATACAATAATACAATTAAAGTAGTTAAATTATGATATTAATGATTTAATCATCTGGCTAAGTTTTTATGCACAAATAAAAACTTAGCCAGTCTACAGTGATGCTGGGGCAGAGCGCAGCAGGTGTCATGGTTAGTCAATGGAGAAGCAACAGGGCATTCTCAAACAAAACAAAAAAACTTGTAAAACTGCACGTGGACCACACAGAGTATAAAAAGTTCTGCCCGGGTCCACTCAACCCCTCTTATAACACCATGAAGGGTAAAAGTCCGCTTATTCATTTTTAGCTAGCTTCACTGCATAGTCACATTTGGCTTATAGAAAGAGCGCAACTGCTGACTGTATTTTTGCAATAAAAACAAAATGAAAAACGACATGAATAAACTTTAAAGTGCATGTTATCTAACAAACAAAACCAAATTTCAACAGCCAACAGAGACCTGAAAACCATAAGTACCTATCAACATAGAAGGTAAAATGAAAAAAGAACCAATTTTTATGATAATCAGTTTCTCTGTGACTTCCCAAAAATATCTCGATGTGTGAGTCATTCAAAATATCTTGTCTTCTTTGCATGGCTGACTATTGGATGAGCAAAACGAAAGAAAGAAAGAAAAAAGATTGACACAATTATTTTTCAACCTCGCAGCAAAATTGATCTGCTCTGGGAAAAATATAGGTAGGTATTTCTTTCGCAGGACTTCCCCACTTACCACCAGCTCCAGAGATGCCATCGTCCACAGGGGGCCGCCCGCTTGTTGCTGTTTCGTTCTGTTTGTTGTATGTGTTGCTCAATAAGGAGCATATTTATTGTTGAAGGCCGTGTCTCCCTGGTTTTTGTTACGGCTCAATGAGCCGGGTCGTAACAGTAAGTGTGACTGGAAAGACATAAAATATTGCTGTATGGAGAATGTATGTGTCTAACCATTAGTAACCATGGAGACAATGAGGCACCATCATTTAGCCTAACATGTATGAAAAAAACTGGTTAGCATCTCGTCTTTTGAACATCTTTAAGGCTGCTCTAGTAGGGAAATGCTGTTTATGACAGTGATATAAACCATGTGGTGTGAATTTAGTTAAAGTCATTAATTTGATGAACACATCAGGAATAAGGAGGTATTTCTAAGCTAGCTATTTCAAACTTTTGTAAATACTGCCCTCTATGAGCCCCAACCAGTTGTGTTACATTCACAGACAATTGGATTGACTGGAACAAGTAGAAGCCAGATATAAACTATAAACTCGCTCTCACAAGCATGGATACAGGACCACTCAGCTCCCCCATTTGTTGCTGCTTCTTATTTTAGCATACAAACCAATGAAAAAAATGGCAACCCCAAAATACAGACTATGAAATCTTGGCCTCACGTTGCCACTCAGCAAATGCAGGACTGTCTAGCAACCACAGACAGTTTCTGGTGCCAGGACATGGAGGTATTCACCTCAACAGTTCTCGTCTACACCAAACACTGTGTTAACACCATCACAGTGGAGAAGCACATCCAGGTGTTTCCAAACCAGAAGCCCCTGGATGAATAAAGAAGTCAAGGAACTGCTGATGGATAGAAATAGCACTTTCAGATCTGGGGACAGAGATCTGTACAGTTGTTCCTGAGCCTCTATGAAGAGAGGCATCAAAGAGGCCAAGGCAAACTACAAGCAGCGGATTGAGGAGGAATTCAGCAGCAACACCTGCCGGCAGGTATGACAAGGAGTCCAGCACATCACTGACTTCAGATCCAGCACACCACCAAAATCTCAATCACTTCTTCGCCCGTTTTGAGTCTGAATCACTAGCAGAGCCCCTACTGTAGCCAACATCCCTCCACAGCCTGACCATCACTGTACAGGAAGTCTGGAGAACCCGGAGGGCTGTGAATCCCCGGAAAGCTGTTGGTGTGACAGAGAGGGTCTGTGCAGACCAGCTAGCTGGGGTTTTTAGGATCTTTAATCAGTCCCTCACCCAGTGCTCCATCCCGTCATGCTTAAAGTCCTCCACCGTCATCCCTCTGCCAAAAAAGAACATTACCCGTCTCAATGACTACAGGCCAGTGGCACTAACCTCTATCATCATGAAGTGTTTTGAGAACCTGGTTCAGAGTCACATCACTTCTTGTCTGCCAACCAAACACAACCCCCACCAGTTTGCATACAGATCCAACATGTCTACAGAGGATGCCATCACTACTGCTCTACACACCACATTGACTCACATGGAACAGCAAAGGAGCTAAGTGAGGCTGCTCTTCCTGGATTTCAGCTCAGCTTTTAACACCATCATTCCGAGCAAACTGGGAGGAAACTGGGGGACCTGGATCTCGACCACAAAACATGCTACTGGATCTTGTTCTTCCTGACAAACTGCTCCCAGAGGGTGAGAGTAGGATCCCACCTGACCTCAACACTGAGCACCAGCACCACCGACTTCAGATCCAGATCTCCAGAAGGATGTGTGGTACGCCCCATACTCTATACCCTCTACACCCATGACTGGAGCCCCACCCAAACAATACCATCATAAAGTTTGCTGATAATACCACGATGATGGGGCTCCTCTCTGGAGGAGATGAGACCGCATACAGAGTGGAGGTGGAACGACTATCTGTCTGATGCACCAATAAGAACCTCAGTTTGAACACCTCCAAGTCAAAGGAACTGATTGTCGACTTTAGGAAGTGTAAATCATGCATTCAACTCATCATTATAAATGGGGAAAGGGTGCCAAATTCCAAGTTCCTGGGCACCTACATCAATGAAGACCTCACCTGGATGCTAACTCTACATCAGTCCTGAAGAAGCACAACAGAGACTGAACCTCCTGAGGATCCTCAGGAAGAACCACCTGAAAACTCGGTGTCCTTCTATCACTGCTCTGTGGAGTCTGTGTTGAGCCACTCAATACATGGCATCTCGCTGTTGTTCTCCAGCTGCACTGCAGCAGAGAGGAAGCAGCTCCAGAGGGCCATAAACATCACCTAGGACTGATTGGCTGCCCTCTTCCAACTCTAAAGGAGGTGGATAGGACCTGCTGCGTCCTGAGAGCCTACAGCATCATCAAGGACCCCTCACACCCTGGACACCACCTCTTCAACTCCTGCCCTCAGGGAGGCATTTCAGGGCAATAAGATAAACTTGATCATCATTTATTTATTTTTCCTTCACATCCCAGTTGTTCTGTGTATATATTAATATGTATTGTGATAGACTTATTTAGAGTTGCTGTTTTTAAAATTTTGCTGTGCTTTCTTTGTGCACAATGATAATAAAAGGAATTCTGATTCATTTATTATTTCTTTTATGTTTTCAACTTATAATTTTCAGGGATTTTTTTACATGACAATCCTTGTCAGTTTTCAATGTGTCTGTGTTTGTGCTGCTCCAGTGTACCCCTTAAATTGCTCCTTTAGGGTGTGATGGGAGCAGGGGGTTCTATGGTGGCGCAGGGGTAAAACACAAACCTCACAATCGTGGTCCTCGACTTGGCCATCACAGGTCCGAGTCCTGTCCTGATGAACAGGACAGGACTCGGACCTGGGAGGGGGGAAACTTACAAGTTTTCCCCCTCTCTCATTATCCACTGTCCTGTATGAGCTCTCAAATAAAGGCCAATAAAATCTGAAAAAATAAATAAATACAAATTGGCCCTTTGGGAAGTAGAGTTTTCTTGATTTAAATTACTGTAATTTTATGCACATCTAATGTATTAGAAGTTATATTACATGTAAGATATTCAGGTTTTTTTCTGTACTTTTGGAGTCTGGGTTTCATTCCAACTCTCATCTCATTATGCAAAATAAACACAGACCACACAGGATGTTTCAGAGCACCCTAGTGTTCAGTGGCGTGGCTTACAAAGAGGCCTCATTAAAGTGATTACTCTGATTAGTCTGTGAATGCATCCTGGAGTGAAACATTCTAATAATCTGAAACTGCCTCCATCCAGCTCTGATTGACATCCAGGCCTCAGTCTTCACAGAAATAACACATTATTACCTACTAAAAGATACACACAACTTGCTACTGGAGTGAGAGAAGTTTTCAAGCAGGTAAAATGTCACTATAGGTTTATACCAGTAAATGTTATAATTTTCTGCGATGGATTGGCAACCTGTCCTGGATGGCCACACCTCCCACCCTGTGACTGCTGGGGATAGGCACCAACTCTGCAAGGATAAGTGTGTTAGGTAATAGATTAATTCAGACCTGTATCTCAGCCCAGGACCATTTAGCTCTTTTATACACTGATAGAAAAATTTCCAGAATTTTAGAACTAGTGTAACATAATCTATTTTCCTGGTGTTGGTCAAGACGGAAATTTGGATGAGTTGCAGCTGCTTGATAGATTAGCTTCCTTTTGTTTCCACCAATTTCTTACGTTAAATGATATTGACACAACAATAACANCACCTAGGACTGATTGGCTGCCCTCTTCCAACTCTAAAGGAGGTGGATAGGACCTGCTGCGTCCCGAGAGCCTACAGCATTATCAAGGACCCCTCACACCCTGGACACCACCTCTTCAACTCCTGCCCTCAGGGAGGCATTTCAGGGCAATAAGATAAACTTGATCATCATTTATTTATTTTTCCTTAACATCCCAGTTGTTCTGTGTATATATTAATATGTATTGTGATAGACTTAAATAGAGTTGCTGTTTTTAAAATGTTGTTGCACTTTCTTTGTGCACAATGATAATAAAAGGAATTCTGATTCATTTATTATTTCTTTTATGTTTTCAACTTATAATTTTCAGGGATTTTTTTACATGACAATCCTTGTCAGTTTTCAATGTGTCTGTGTTTGTGCTGCTCCAGTGTACCCCTTAAATTGCTCCTTTAGGGTGTGATGGGAGCAGGGGGTTCTATGGTGGCGCAGGGGTAAAACACAAACCTCACAATCGTGGTCCTCGACTTGGCCATCACAGGTCCGAGTCCTGTCCTGATGAACAGGACAGGACTCGGACCTGGGAGGGGGGAAACTTACAAGTTTTCCCCCTCTCTCATTATCCACTGTCCTGTATGAGCTCTCAAATAAAGGCCAATAAAATCTGAAAAAATAAATAAATACAAATTGGCCCTTTGGGAAGTAGAGTTTTCTTGATTTAAATTACTGTAATTTTATGCACATCTAATGTATTAGAAGTTATATTACATGTAAGATATTCAGGTTTTTTTCTGTACTTTTGGAGTCTGGGTTTCATTCCAACTCTCATCTCATTATGCAAAATAAACACAGACCACACAGGATGTTTCAGAGCACCCTAGTGTTCAGTGGCGTGGCTTACAAAGAGGCCTCATTAAAGTGATTACTCTGATTAGTCTGTGAATGCATCCTGGAGTGAAACATTCTAATAATCTGAAACTGCCTCCATCCAGCTCTGATTGACATCCAGGCCTCAGTCTTCACAGAAATAACACATTATTACCTACTAAAAGATACACACAGCTTCCTACTGGAGTGAGAGAAGTTTTCAAGCAGGTAAAATGTCACTATAGGTTTATACCAGTAAATGTTATAATTTTCTGCGATGGATTGGCAACCTGTCCTGGATGGCCACACCTCCCACTCTGTGACTGCTGGGGATAGGCACCAGCTCAGCAAGGATAAGTGTATTAGGTAATAGATTAATTCAGACCTGTATCTCAGCCCAGGACCATTTAGCTCTTTTATACACTGATAGAAAAATTTCCAGAATTTTAGAACTAGTGTAACATAATCTATTTTCCTGGTGTTGGTCAAGACGGAAATTTGGATGAGTTGCAGCTGCTTGATAGATTAGCTTCCTTTTGTTTCCACCAATTTCTTACGTTAAATGATATTGACACAACAATAACACAAACATACAGCCAGTGTTGTATAGTAACGAAGTAAAAACATTCACTACTTTACTTAAGTATATTTTGGAGTACTTCATACTTTCCTCGAGTATGAAAATTTTTGATAAGTTTCACTTTTACTTCACTATATTTCCAAACTTAATTGCATACTTTTACTCCGATACATTTTCAATGTGTGGTTTAGTTACTCGTTACAAAAAAGCAAGAGAGAGAAACGCTAGTGTTTTGACCCACTTACTGATTGACTGCAACAAAGTTGGTAGCCTACTTGCCTGGGCTTATTCATCACCACCAATAGGATACACCTGTTTCGCTTCTCCCATTAAACACAAAGCAAGTCTCGCTGATCAGCAGCAGCCACATGGAGGAGGAGACGGAGACCACAACGACTGCAACTACGTCGCACACGGCTCCAGGGGAGCCACCAGCTGGTGATGAGAGCCCATGGGCTTATTTAAACACAATATACTCTTTCGTGGGTGTTAAAGATTCGTCGTACCGCATGAAGTGTATGCTATGCCTGCCCAAAGATGTGGAAATTCTATCGTACAAAAACTCCCCGTCTAACCTGAAGAAACACATCGAGGTAACCTCTTATGAAATGGTTATAATCCTCCTGTTTCAGTAACTACAGCTTGGTCACTAGGCACTATTGTGAAATCTTGAGCATAACGTTACCTGTATAAATGAACTTTGTTTGGCATTGTTTCAGTTCTACATGTGGTGCATTTAGCTTAGGCCTAATGTTGACTGTAGCAGGCTACCTAGACTCCTCTGTTCAAGGGGGGATGGAAGCCATTGCGATATTGTATTTAGTGTTTAAAAGTTTTTAGAATATCTTAACTTGACCTTTACAAGGCCAATTATCTACTTCACACCAATAGTTTGTGAAGTAGAGTAATTGTAAAGGTTTTTTTTACTTCATGTTGGCCGCATTTTCTGTACTATTTATTTTTCTCATTTTCAGCACTGACCTTACTTGAAGGGAAAACTTAAGGCTTACAAAAACTTTGTATTTTCTGTCCTGGAGGGTATACTAAGAAGCTGGTTCAGTTGTAAAGCAGGTTAAGTTAACCTTGTGGTATAGGTGAAGCACCTAATTTTCTTAACTAAATGATGCCTGCAGGTATAGCTATTAGCGAGTTTAATTTTGCCTGCACTTGGTTGTGTACATTATTTTAAATGTATTTGACAAGTTTGCCAAAATATTAAAAATGTCATTCAAACTGCATTTGCCTTGTTTTACTTTTTACTTATACTTTTCATTACATTACTTGAGTACATCCATTTTTACAGTAATTTCCATACTTAAGTACAAGATGTTTCAGATACTTTAAGACTTTAACTCAACATTTCAGTCAGTGACTTGGACTTTTACCAAAGTCATATTTTGGAGAGGTACCTATACTTTTACTTGACTCTGAGATTTCAGTACTTTATACAACACTGGAATAGAAGAAGAGCTGCCATTGATACAGTTGCAGCCAAGCATGAGTTAATGTTAAACAATACAGTTTTAGCAAGTTCCTCAAAGTCTAAACTGGCATTGTTGTGCATTTAAGGTGTAAAGTTTACCTTCAACCAAACGCCCCCCAAAGGAATCCCAGCGCCCCACTTTTGTAAAAATGTCCGCCATCGCCCCCTGCCGTCCTCTGAACGCCCCCTGGGGGGCGGTACCGCCCATGTTGAGAATTGCTAGGCTAGTGAGTAACTTTTTTGATCTTACCAATACCGAGGAGATAGTGGGCAAATTCAGGAAGAAAACGTCTTGGTTCACTGCCATTAACATTATGAGATAATAAATAGTTGACTGACAGCTTCAAGTATTTAGTTTTGCACCTTTAACAGTAGGTTGGACTGGAGTATTAACACACAAGTTGTGAACAAGCAAGGAATGAGAAAACTCCAAATACAAAAAAAACTTGGTTCCTTTAATACAGATCGTAAAATGCTGGAATTTCTTTATCCGTCTAAGTAGATGGCACTGCAGGTACAAGAGTGCAAGAGATGCCAGCAGGCTCAATATGTAGATTTTTGACAGGAGCCCTCTTAAACTGCTCTCTATCTGGAACAATCCTTCAAGAGACGCTGCAAAGACAGCAGGGCTATTTCCCCAACGTTCGTATGTCACAATGCAAGACTTCTTTCACTTGACGAGCCATCTCATTGTACAAAAGTTTTTCTCTGTGTACTACAAAAACATTCCACTGTAATTTAAAGGTATAAAATGTGCAATAATGTGTAAAAATTGCTAATATGGTTTATTTGAGACAAAACTATCTAAAGAATTGAACAGGTACACTTTAAAGAAAAGTTGTTTTTTTCCCGATGGAGCTAGTGCTTTCTTTGATTTCCACAAGTGAACAGAAAGAGAATTCTAAAAGTGTGTTAAAGAATGCAGGCAGGAAGAAAAAGGATTTATGAAAAGGGACTCAAGAGCAGGTGAAACAACAGAGATCTTGAGTCGACTTAGGAAATGTAAGAAAGCCACTAAGGAGACCTTGATTACCATAACAGTACAACAATCTGGCATAGAATGGACATCCTGCTTAGCAATAAAAATTGTAATATTGCAATTATACAAATGCAATGACAGAAGACAGAACCCCCTGAAACTCAACCATGCAGTCAGCCAACAACTGCATTGAAAAATTTAATGGAAAGAAAACATGAAAAAATTTAGAGACAGAAAAAAGGTAGGCCCAAGATTTTCTTAATCAGAACAGATGGAGCAGGGGCACAACATAAGGGATGCAAGTCAAAGACACAAACAGCATTTAAATATTCATCAAACAACAGCATAACTGCTATCTTCTACTAATGAACTATTTTCCTTTGTGAAATATTTTCATATTTCTATAATTTGAAGTTCTTAGATGTTCTATGGCAACTTTCCTGGCTTGCTGGCAGAACCAACTATTTTAGTAAAAATAACATTTATAAAGAATAAACAAAACAACAACAACAACAACAAAAACTGTTCTCTGTCACTTAGTGACCCAACACAATTTTGGGCCCAGTAACTCTCCCATCACATCACATAAGAGGCACAATTCCTCCTTTCACATCTAAAAGCATGTTCTTTTCTGTCTGATTCTCTTGGAGGGAAAATTACCCTCTTTCAGAGTGTAGCCTGACAGGGAGCTACAGCTGGAGGCTTTTAGTGTTTCTGCTGGTCAAACATAAAAACCGAAAAGGTGAACACAGGTGAACCCTAGTGTGTTGTGCTGACTTTGAGAGCTTTTAATCTCCATTAAGACTGCATAATGCCACATTTCAGATCTGATTTACTTTGACATCTCTCACCTCAACTCAGTCACCTGCCCATGGCCACCACCCAGTAGTTGTGCTGACATTATTTGCCACTAAGGTTTGCAGCAGCAGCTTTGAAAGCTATTAGTTTATGCTAAGCTACACACAATTTCTGACAAAGTAGTAAAATAACATGGTGGATGCATGAAGCTGCAGTATGTTTGGTTCCACAACCTTCCACATTCTTTTTCATTAAGGAGGCTATCTGTTGCATCTTAACCTGTCTTTCACAGGTTGTCATTCACAATGACAGGGGTGTCAAACTCCAGTCCTCAAGGGCCGCTGTCCTGCAGTGTTTAGATGTGCCACAGGTAAAAAACAGTGGAATGAAATGGCTTAATTCCCTCCTCCCTGTGTAGATCGGTTCTCCTGAGCCTTGCTAATGACGTAATTATTCTTTTCAGGTGTGGTGCAGCAGAGGCACATCTAAAAGTTGCAGGACAGAGGCCCTTGAGGACTAGAGTTTGACACCCCTGTCACGAGAGGACCCAAAATTGGGTCCTCTCGTGAATGACAGGTTAAAACCTAATTACATCAAGTCTTACATAAGACTTGAAATGTGCTCCAAAACTGTGTAGAAAGAAGTTTCTCTGTCTTCACCAGCAGTCTCCTCTTCTCCTTCCACAGTCTCTGAGACCATCACTCATCACATTAACATTGTCCACTGTAGCCACTCTTGCAGTCCTAAAGCATGGTGCTGCATAAACAGCAGCAGCTCATCTACTGGCCCCAACACCAGCAACATCTCCACCGGCTGCAGTGCCTGCAATGATTTCAGCAGCTGCAGCGCCAGAAACGCCAGAACCACCAATCTAACAGCTTCCTCAAGGGTTCTGCGCAGCACAGTCTCCTCATCTTCTACAGTCTCCTGAACTTGGCTGTGGTCTTCAGTCTCCAGTCTCCAAAGGAGTTGAGGTCAACCCTCCTCTGTCTCCAGTATGTGAAGGTTTGAAGACAACCCACCTCTGTTTCCAGTGCACAATTCAATGCCTGTGCATGTGCCCTATTCAACTCCTCTACATAGGTCGTCTTCCCCATCTCTCATTGGGAAGAGTCTAAGGTTCTTCAGCTGATGTCAGCCTTCTAGCATCAAACACCTCTGGCGCCGCAGTTCTGTGGGCTGTTATTACGCAGTATTCAGCCACGCCCCTAACACCTCTCAAACTCCAGCGGACTGACTACTGACCAGCTCTCCGACTAACAGGTCCGAAAAGCCTCTAATTCCTGAGTATTACCACAGATACAAATGTAGAGGACATTTTGTTTAAGCTGGGCGCGAGAAAGATGCATCTAAGTTCTAATTACCTTCAGATCCAGACGTTATGACCCGCTTCAGTTCATGAATCAGACATCGGAGTAGCCCGCCGATGCCCAACAGCATAAACCACACCTGTTAATGGTAGCTCTTTCTCTATTAATAACGTGCACTTGTTACAGCTTAGATAATTTTAGAGATTCGGACTGAGTCCCAGGGTCATTATTTATCATAACCAAAGAAACGTCTGAAGCCCTCCTGATTTACTAGAATTATGAACATTGAATTTACATTAACCAGAAGATTTAGTTTTTTAGCTGACTTAATTAATTTAACTGTCCACAGCATCAATTTAGACTTTAATATTTTAATAGCAAGGCAATTTTGCAAGGGTCAGTACAGCTTAAATCAGTAACAGAAATAATCAATTAAGTAAAATCAATAATCTAGTCTATCTTTCCCTAATGCTGACACTGTGAACTAAAAAAGGGAAACTTTGAGAGAGATGGACAGAGTTTGGCATCTTGAACCCCAGAACTGGCCTGATGATGAAAAAGGTGTTGCAGCAGCAGGAGGCTCCCAGTACAGGAAGAGTACCGAGTCAGAGCGGCAGATCTCAGGCCTCAGGGTGACTTCCTCATGCGCGTAGCGGTCCTCTCCTTCTTGTCTTGCAGCTCTGTAGCTCCTTTCTCCTCGTTTTACGATCTTTCTGGTCCATCGAGATGTAGACGAGCTGGTCTCATGGAAGGAACACACCAGTTCTTCATCTTTGCCTTTGTTCTTTGCCTTTGTCTTTATCTTCATCTTTATCTTCATCTTTGCCTTGGTCTTTTTCTTTGGGGTCTCGAACCCAGCTGATGAGAGAAGTGCAATTTGA
>NW_006800692.1:88834-89971 GCF_000485575.1 Poecilia formosa | reverse complement strand
TATATATATATATATATATATATATACGCACACCTCTGAAAAAAAGAAAGGGAAAAAAAAAAATTATTTAATGTATTTATTTTGAGGATATAATTTAATTTAATCAATTTCCAGAATTTCTCCAGGTTTTTTTAATCCTAAGTCATTGTAGATATAAAAAATGAGTAAATTTCTGCCTGCTGATTAGTTTGAGCACTGCTGTCAGGGTGGAGGGTTTGGGTATGGGAATAGAGATGGGGCGCCAAACAGGTTGGGACCGCCTCTGATTCCAATTCCTTTCATATTTTGCTTTTAGCGCTAAATGTGTTGGTAGAGCAAATTGTAACCAGATCATTGCCATGTTTTGCTTTTGCCAGCACACAAGGGCACAGTTATCTCAATAATCCATGTGTCTTGAATGGACATATGTAAGGTTTTGTCACATGTAATTTCTATTCTCTTTAAACAATTAACATTAATTTTAATTGAAAGTTTGCAATACTATAACTTCCCATTTAAATCTCTGCTTTATAGGAACTGTAAATTATCAAACTTTGACATTTGTTGCTGCTGTCATAGTCATCTCAACATTGTGATTCTCTCCTCTGGGTTTGTTGTCCTAAGGGTCAGATACTGTCAATAAATCACCTTTTAGAGGAATTAATGAGATATGTTTAACCTTTCCTCTTGGCCTCCTCGAGAAATCATAACTTTATCCACCAATAAAGACTGCTCTGTATCTGAAAGGTCAATAAGTGCTACTCTTCCTGACCAAAACAAAAAGCTTGTCTGATTATAGTCCCACACTTCAAAGATTCACCATCCTCATTTACAACTGCAAGATTTTTTATTGAACATGTGTCTTCATAAGAGCTTTTGCCCAATAAAATCAGGCAATAAATACATGGAAGGCCTGTTTGCCTGGAGCAGGGAACCCTATAGCAATTGTGTGTATTTTTCATTGGTGCAATTTTTTATTCTTTTCTTCTGTGTGTTGGGCGAAAGAACCAAAAAGCAGGGGGTGCACTGATTGCAGTTTTCTGGTCCATCACCAATTACTACTCTTTTATAAAGTCTAACTTAACAATTCACATTTTGGCCAATACCAGTTTTTTGTCTGAAATATTTACGAAGAAAGTTGCTGAAATGGCAACAATG
>NW_006800692.1:82178-88156 GCF_000485575.1 Poecilia formosa | reverse complement strand
AGAATCCATGAAAGAGGTAATCTGAAATTTGGATTCTCAGCGATGGATCAATGAACTGGCGGTGGCAAAGTGACGTCACACAGTGTATCAGAGCACTGACCAACAGAAACTGTTAGATGTTGTATGCATTAACCTTCCATAATCCGTATGGGATGATGGGCATTGTGCAGGTCAAGCTTGATAAAAAATCTTTGCTCCTTGGACTTGGTCAGACACTGAATTCAGAGGAAGAGGGGATTGTGTCATTAAGTCCACAATAATCAATGCATGGCCTGAGAGAGCCATCCTTCTCACCCACAAAAAAGAAGCCATCTGTCATGATGGGTTTTACTGATTTAACCCACATATACAAGAACACCACAGGAATATGATGGAAAAAATGCAAATGTTTATTGCAAGAAACAGATTTGTCCGGGGTAATTCGGGTCCAGGAACTGATCGGCAGCATACGGTTCACTGAGGAAACAGGGGAGATGGTGAGTTCAAGGTTGTGGGTGATCTGAGGACTTGCTGACGATAAGTTTGAAGACTTACTTGAGTTGTATTAGCTATTGACGTTGGAGGGGTAAATTTGGTCCAGGGGTTCCTTGGTCTCTTGGGGATTCTCTTTCGGATTGGTCTGGAGATCAGAGGAAGTTACTGAGTGGCAGACTGAGTGAATAGGAGTGGTGGTGTTGGAGGGCAGACAGGCAGGCTGACACTTGAAGGCGGCGGCCAGTCAGAGCTCTGGGATTGGAGGCAGATGACAACTGATTCAGATGAGTCTGGAAACTCGGGCATCTACGGGGTAACCTCCCTTGACGTCTTGAGGGAAGGACTGGGACAAGCACCAGGTCCAAAGTCGGGTTCTTCTGAGAAAATCAGAGGCAACAAAAGGTATTACTTTCAGATCAATGAGAAAATAAGTCATCAAAAACTCAGAGGAAACTCAGAGGGGCTAAGTGGTACCATCACTGGTCAACACTGGCGTTCCACCCTTCTTAAGCAGCAGGTAACGAGGTGATAGATCTCAAGTGTGAGGATGACATCATAAGAGTAAGGCCCTCTGCCCAGCCGCCTCCAGGACTCCATCTAGCAGTGAGTAACCAAACAGCAGCCTCAAGAAAACCCTAAAGAACCCCCGGAACCTAACACCAGCAACAGCTGGGGATGAAGATGAATGAATAATACCTGCCTTAAGAACTTGGCTTGGTCCTCCAGTGTTTATGTCTCCATGAAGGAAGCGAATAGCACAATCATATCGACCATATGACGATTGCCTCAACAATGGAAACAAAGGTCAAGTTTCCTTCTGCGAAGTATGGAAATGGAATGATCTACACTATTATACCACAGTTATGCTGGAGAAGGGTCCATTTTTGGCCAGATTTCTCTGTAATGGAAAGCATGGACAACCCGAAATTTCCACCAGACGCAGTGATTGAGCTTTTAAGGTTTATTGAATCTTAATGTAGAAATCAAGAAAATGCCAATAACAGATTCAGAAGCCTCTGAGGAGAGAAGGAAAAGTTAGTGGCTATTATGAGATAAGCTTAAAAAAACCTCAAAATTAAAGCAGCTTTCTCAGAATTCATGAACAGGGGAATCTGAAATTCTTTGTCTGAGGAGTGGTGGCTGAATCTCAGCCACCACTCCTCAAAATCAGGCAGATGAGTGCAAAAAATGCATTCAGAAATTCTGGCACCATTTGTCAGATCATAAACACCTGATATAGATAAAGCAAAAAGTAGCTGTGGTGTGTGTGAACCTATTATTAAAAATATTTTCATAATAATGTAATTTGGCTGTAGAGATAAAACTAGTGATTTGATTGATAAAATAATATTCTATTAAAATACTAAATTTTAGTAGGATCTCATTTTAGTAGAATAGTGAATCTTTTTTTTCACCTTTATCACACATTTGCATCTGCAAAACAAGAAGAAAGTTATACATAGTCTTAAAGGAGACCCTGGATCTCAGCTGGGCCTGCTGAAACATTTTCTATTACCTCAAGTAACAAAACGTCAGGCTGCCATTTTATTTCTCCTCTCTGTTCGTCTTCCTTGTTCCCCCCTTTGAAATGGTGTTTACTTCATGAGTAATCACATCATGAAGCCACGATCCATGATGATTAAGCAGAAATAAAATATCATGAGAAGGAAAACAAGCATGCAATCAGTTTGGCAACACTTCACATGATTTCTGCTTTGTTGCTCTTTTGATTGGTGGACTTGATGAATGAGTGAGGTTGAGCAGCTAGACCTGTAAGTATGAACTATGACTATGCTCCTATTAAGATCCTATATAAATTAGACATGCACCTTGTCAAACATATTTGGGGATTGGTTTAGTAAAGTTTAGTTGATGGGAACACTATGGCACAACAGCATCCTATTCAGGAGCAAACGAGGTTGTTATTTTCCTAGTGTGATGCATTTTAGTGAAGTACCTTGGGGTTACTGGCTGAAGTAATTTATGGTAGACTCTCATACTAGCATGAAAAAGGCAGCTGATCATTATTCATCTTTCTGAGTCTTCTCAAGCTTATCCCAACAGATTGCAGATATAGATAAGGGCTGCTTCTTTTTGCTTAGCTTTCAACTTAAGTGGAGTGAAGCAGAAAAAAGATTAATCCTTTGAAAACATAGATTATATGTATTTTTTTTCAGGAAGTGGGTGTGAGGGGTGGCATATTACATGACAAGATGCAATTTTCCACCCTGCTGACTTGTTACTGGAGCAGTAGAAAAAACAGACAGTAAGACTTGAGGGTTTTGTGGATAGAAAGACAGATTTTTTTTTTCATGGAATGAATATGATATTAATACTAAAAAGAAATGTGCTTGAGAGTTTTCTTTTATACAATTAAGGCAAATGTCTTGCCAAGTGGGAGAATATATATATTTCTAATGAAGAGACTGCTAAAATTGAAAATTAGAATACATATTTATTGTATTTAAGGTCTGCGACAGACTGGCGACCTGTCCAGGGTGATCCCGCCGTTCACCCGAAATGTTAGCTGGAGAACGTTTCGGGGCCAGGAACACCCCTCCCAGCCCCACTAGGGACAAGGGTGTTAGAAAATGGATGGATGGATTTAAGGTGTACTTAAGTACGCCTGCTGTCAGTCCTTTGACGCCAGAGTGTTAACCTATGTGGTAACTCCTAGTGTAACCTGGTTGTAATTCTCTTTTGTTATAATTACACAAAATGTCTTGTTTGATTATTTGTCTTGTTCCTTATCTTACTGAAACACCTCTGTCATTGTTTTAACCGTGTTACTTTAAGATTGAAGCCCGTCCCTTTTATTTCTTCTTCTGTGGTATTGTCTTTAAATTGTTTGTGCCCCTTAGCCCCTCCCCTTTTGTCATGTTGTCCTGCGGGAGAGGTGTGTGCGTTTTATTTTTCCATCTAAATACATTCAGTTTATTTATAGATCTATTAAGTTAATTTTTGTTATATACTTTTGTTTTGTGTAGGACTTGGAGCGGGCAGCCTTTAACACGGTTGTTTTGTCTGTATTCTCGTCAGGTATGTTGTACAAAAATGTTTATTTAGTTTTTTTGTAAATTGTGAGAGGTGTTTCCCCGCCCCTTTTGTCATGTTGTCCTGCGGGAGAGGACTTGGAGCGGGCAGCCTTTAACACGGTTGTTTTGTCTGTATTCTCGTCAGAAATAAACCGAGAATCATCTTTTAAAAGATAAACTGCGTCACGGCCTGTTCACTCAATAACCAGCACAACGCAGAAAAGGATCCGGTTACACTAGCCCCCCATATCTCCATGTTGTTCTTGTTTGAATTGTCCTTTAGACTTACCCCATCTGTGCTTCCCTTTCCAAGGTTCCCCAAACATAACCCTGGATCCTGTTCCAGATCATCACCCAGTTCTGTCAGCAGTCTTCAAACGTCTAGACACTCCTTGGATCTCTTCTATTCTGGCTAGTAGCCTCAAGCTTTCCTCATCCAGCTCCACCGGAGTTTTGCTTGTCTGTTCTGTCCTCCACCATGTTACAGAGCATATCCAGAAGACCTGAAGGGTCTGGAAAGTTAATACAACAGCAGCAGATATTTAATGTATTGTGGTGCTAAGCCATTCAGTGATTTATAAACTAACAACAATATTTTAAAGTTTATTCTCTGAGGTCCAGGGAGCCAGTGTATTGACTTTAAACCTTGGGTGATGTGCTCTATCTTTCTGGTTTTAGTAGAATATGAGAGCAGCAGCGTTCTGGATCAGATGGACCTGGAGGATTGATTTATTAGTCAGACCTGTGAAGACGCTGTTGCAGTAATCAGTGCAACTAAAGAAACTCATGGATGAGTTTCCCTAGATCTCGCTGAGACATCAGTCCTCTAATCCTGAGATGTTCTTCAGGTGACAGAAGGCCGACTTTGTAACTGTCTTTATGTGGTTCTGAATGTTCAGGTCAGAGTCCATCACTACTCCCAGGTTTCAAGTCTGATCTCTGGTTCCTAGCTAATAATTGAAGCTGTGCATTGACTCTACATCGTTTCAAGACTAACTAGAATCACTAAAGAATGACAGAGATAGACACAGACATAGAAGAATAACTAAATCTAGAGTGGCAATATAAGTAGAAACCCTGTCAGGGACTGAAATAAAGAAACACAAAAATGAGAAAGATCTAACAAAAAATCAGTAACAACAAATAATAAAAAAAAAAGGTGAACTAAAACATAACTGAGAAACAATAAAAACATAGAACACAAAACCAAACCCAAAAACCCAGTGTCTTGACAGTTTCGTATTGACACAAATAAATCCCTGTTTATTATGTAAGACAGTGTTTTAGTACTCGAGATTGGTCTTGGTCTCGAGACCGTTTTCTGATGGTCTCGGTCTCGTCTCGGACTCGACCGCATTTGGTCTCGGTCTTGTCTCGGTCTCGGGCTCTGAGGACTCGGCATTTTATTTCAAGACCAGTCGAGACCGCAAATGTGAAAATGTCACTAAACATACAGCACACTATCTAGTTTATTTGTTAACATATTTGCTTTCAGTGGATGCAAAACGCATCGATTAAAAACCAAGCAATTACTGTTTCTGTTACTCCCCCCTCCCCTCCCCACCTTTCACTCGCACGCGGCGCTCCAAGACATGAGCAGTGGTTTTCTCTCAGCGGCAGAAAATGTCGGTCTAATCATCAGTAATAGAATAGCGCTGCAAAAATAGTAAGAAATCCGATGGCCACAGCTAACTTAGCAGCGATTCGCTTTCACAGACGGTGGGGACAACGTCTAACTTTTATCATCACTTAGAAAAGAAGCTCAAAGAAGGTAAGCTCCGTTAACGTGATGTTAGCAAAGCTAGCTGTATAGAGACACATAAACATTTGTGATGAAAAAAAAGTCACTCATTGCTGAATTATTGTGCGAAGATGTTGACTGACTTGTCACATATATGGGACAACGCTGTGTCCAAAAGTCTGCAATATAGTGAGGTGACATTCAGGAACAGTCCGATTCATCTGCTCGTCTCTTTATTTATTAGATAGGACTGGAGTCCTGAGAGTCGTTCTATGAGATTACCATACGCTGTCAGAATAGCATACATGCAGGGAGTACCATACCTTCATGCGCATTAAAAAGTCCAACAGTCAGAGGAGTTGTCAGTTCACCATACGCAACAAGTTATGACGAAAATAAGTCATTAAATTGTTTTCAATGATAACTATATAGATATACATGTGTTGTCGTGGTTTCAAAGTGTATTTAAAGCAGGTCTGGCTGCAGCTGCAGTCAACGACAGCACACGCCTGTGTAAAACTCATTAACCTGCTTAACTGCTAAGTCAGGATGCCATACAACTGTTAATAAAGTATTGATGATCTACGTCATGATTCTCTGTTGCTAATTAAATAAAATTATATGGTAATGACGTGTCTGACAGGTATAGCTGTGAGTTTGTGCTAAGCGTATGACGATCTGACAGCATATGCTGACCTGACAGAACAGAGCAACATGGACAAACACCC
>NW_006800692.1:74536-81932 GCF_000485575.1 Poecilia formosa | reverse complement strand
GTACAGCATACTGTCCAGTTTATTTGTTAACATCGTTGTTTTCGGTGGATGCAAAACGCACCGATTAAAAATCAAGCAATTATGTGTTTCTGTTACTCCCTCCTCCCCACCTTTCACTCGCACACGGCGCTCCAAGACATGCGCAGTGGTTTTCTCTTAGCGGCAGAAAATGTCGGTCTAATCATCAGTAATATAATAGCGCTGCATAAATCATAAGAAATCCGATGGCCACAGCTAACTCAGCAGCGCTTCGCTTTCACAGATGGTGGAGACAACGTCTAACTTTTATCGTCACTTAGAAAAGTAGCTCAAAGAAGGTAAGCTCTGTTAACGTGATGTTAGCAAAGCTAGCTGTATAGAGACACATAAGCATTTGTGATGAAAAAAAAGTCACTCACTGCTGAATTATTGTGCGGAGGTGTAGACTGACTTGTCACATATATGGGACAATGCTATGTCCAAAAGTCTGCAATATAGTGATGTGACATTCAGGAACAGTACGATTCATCTGCTCGTCTCTTTATTTATTAGATAGGACTGAAGTCCTGAGAGTCGTTCTATGAGATTACCATACGCTGTCAGAATAGCATACATGCAGTGAGTACCATGTCCGCGCATTAATAAGTCCGACCGTCAGAGGAGTTGTCAGTTCACCATACGCAACAAGTTATGACGAAAATAAGTCATTAAATTGTTTTCATTGATAACTGTATAGATATACATGTGTTGTCGTGGTTTCAAAGTGTATTTAAAGCAGGTCTGGCTGCAGCTGCAGTCAACTACAACACACGCCCATGTAAAACTCATTTAAATGCTTAACCGCTAAGTCAGGATGCCATACAACTGTTAATAAAGTGTATGATGATCTACGTTATGATTCTCTGTGCTAATTAAATAAAATTATATGGTAATGACGTGTCTGACAGGTATAGCTGTGAGTTTGTGTTAACCGTATGACGATCTGACAGCATATGCTGACCTGACCTGACAGAACAGAGCAACATGGACAAACACCCAGGGTGTTATCTATTTAGGGATGGCACGAGACCACCGCAGATCGTAGCACAGAGATGGAAGCAGAGCAGAACCAAGAGTTTGTTCTGCTTTTAATATATCTAGGTGTTTTTATGGGATCAATTTTCAGATCAATTTGAGAAGTAATTTTGATCATATTTCACATTTTATCGTATCATGTAGCGTGGGCCGCTGGTCTTGGTCTTGACTTGGTCTCGGACCCTAAAAGTCTTGGTCTTGTCTCGGTCTTGATACACTCTGGTCTTGGTCTTGTCTTGGTCTCGGGTTAGGTGGTCTTGACCACAACACTGTAAGATTTGAACCAGTTCTTCCACACAAGTATCATCCACAGTTTTGTGTTAAAACCTCATTTGTGCTCTCCTCCGTCTATCTCCAGAGCTCCGATCCTCCTGAGTTCCCCCTCAGGACCTGATATCCATTCAATCATCATTACTGCACATTTCAACATTGTTGTAAATAAATCTTTAAGTCTTTTCCGGTCTCCTGTGAGCGTTTCTGCAGATGGGTCAAACTAATACCAAACATTATGATAGATGTTTGCAGTGAAGGCTTGTACATACTTTAATGGTTTTGGAATACTTTGAACACTAACCAGTGAGTGCCTTAAGTTATACTACTTGTTTTGGATCTGAAGACAAAGGAAGAAAAACACAATTTAATGTTGGTAGTGATATTTGACAAAAGAAAAGAACAGGAAAGACTATGAAAAAGTCTAACTACGTAGTATTTTCAGTAATGTCTGTAGTGTTTTCTGAAGTGCCTTGAAGCAAAAAGAGCCTGGGTTTGAATCCCAGGCTGGGGTCTTTCTGCATAGAATTTTAATGTTCTCCCTATGCATGGGTTTATTCTCTCTGTGTAGTTTGGCTTCTTCCCATAACTCTAAATTGCCTTTTGTTATGTTTAAGTCCATGTAAAGTGTCTCTGTGCTGTCCCTGTCCAGGGAGTGCCCCACCTCACACCAAATGACTGCTGCAGATGTGCACCAGCTCCCTACACAACTCTGTGAAGACAAACAAATCAACAGTGGGTGGACAAAAGTTTTCTGAAGTCTGTTCACTTAAGTGAGAAAACAAAAACAGATTATTGAAGGAGCCTCTTCTTGTGAATGCAAGCTTCCCTCTTCCAATGAGAGGTCATGTCTTTATTACCTCCACAGGACAGGAAGCATCCAGATGGGTGCCTTAATCAGACCATAGACACTCTATCTCAATCATCCCTGTCAGGAGCAATAATTATTCTACCATCATCTTAAATTAAAACTTGGCCTTGTAATTGAGAGTCATTGTTTACCTTGCAGGGGTGCATTGATATGCATGTCATCACTTACAACCTCTGCTTATCTTTACTAATCTATTGCTTCAGGCAACAAAGATTCAGCCTTCCCTTTTATTTAGGCTTTTTGTGTCTCAGAAAGGCATTATGGACTAAAGGGGACTTTCTGGCAACACCCAATTATCATGTGGTCTCAGACTGGAAACCAGTGAATAACTTTAATGTGTAGACCACCTTCCCAGGAGGTAAGGCACCAGCACAACACTCTTATACTAAGAAAGAAAACCTACACAACACAACAAATTCAGAACATAGATTACATGTTTTATAAAGACTGAACAAAAAACAGATGAATAATGCCATCACATACTGCCTTGGTTACTAGGATGCAAATGTTTGCAAGATAAGAAATATGTAAATGTAACATAACAAGTAATGTATGAAATCGAATTAATTAATTCATTTGGGATGGGGTGGATGCCAACACCTCAGATTTTAAATTTCACTTACAAGAGCTGCTTTTCTTCTGGTCCCTTCAAATTAACCTACAGCAGATGTATAGCTCTAGTCAAAACATTTTATTCCTACAACTGGGGTTATGGACTATCAGAAGGATGAAAAAAACATGAGCTTGAGATTTGAAAAGTTCCTTTTAAAACAAAATAATTTTATTTCTCTTATATTAAACCTGACTTATTTAAGCATGAAGAAAATTTTAAAATAATCTACAATTTACTGTAACTTTATATATACAGTAGTTATTGACTTTAATTCTAAATGTGCACAGTAAACAGTGAGCAGTAATAACGAAACACCAAGAGTCAATTACATCACTGAATGAAAGAATCAATCAATCAATCAATCAAGTTTATTTGTATAGCACATTTCAGCAACAAAGCTGTTCAAAGTACTTCACATAATAAAAACACAAAAATACAAAGTCATAGAACAAATGGTCATGCTCAGTGCAATATTAAACTTATTGGTTTTAAACCAAATATTTTCATCCTCAAGCTCATTGCTATTTTTCCTCTATGAAGGTTCCTTCAGTTTCTCCCCAGTGACTGGAGGACAAGATTCAATGTTGGCACTGTTCTTAAACATATTTCACAAAAACTTATTTTCTTTTTCAAAACATTGCAAAGCTGCTTACTGTGTTTTAAAGGCAACTTATGTGAAAGGAAACAAGGGTTTTTTGGAATAAACATTTATTTTCTTCATGGTGACATTCTACACTGCTCTATTTGTTAAGTATTTACTAGGTTTAAGATCAATATCTCACCCTGAATCAAACAGGCCAGTGGCATGACCTCCCTCTTCTATAGCCTGAGGCTAGCTTTAAGGCAGCTAAACTTTGCTGTTTACCACTGGGATGGGAAAGTTTCAAGCTGGGTCATTGGATCCATCAATATTACATGACTTGAAGCCCATTAGAAAATGAATTATTTACATGAACAGAAAATGAGGCTTTACCTCATACACAGTTGAAATACACAGGTTGGGTTTTTTCAAAAGATTTGGAGTTCAAATCCAGAGGATTTATGCAAGTTTATGGGTGCACAATAACTTTTATTTTAAAATGATACCGATACTGTTTTCTCATTCTAAAAGCAGATAACTGATAACTTACCTGAAAATAAAAAAAGTCTAATGAGCAAAAATATAAGGTTGTAACATCAAAGCTCTAAACAAGACCCAAAACAGTTTGCTCTTTTAATGAAGATATAACATTTTCAAATGAAAATATATTAAACCAACATTAGCAAAAATATATCAGCTATTTAAATAAGGTGCATTACTTATTCATGTAAACAACACAAACAATATGTCTAGAATTTATCATGGATTTAAAACAAATACAAAGCAAATAAAATGCATTCCACAAGTTGAAAATAGAGAATGATTTGACACAATGTATAATACTGGCTGTATATATCCCTTATGTCTGTGGTGAATTTTTTAATAAAACCAGTGGGGGGCAGCATTCTGCAAAGTCAGCCTATAACCATCTGAAATATTAGTAGAAGCAGCTTATGTCTTTAATGTCAGACATAAGAATAGACCCTCATGGACCGCTCTCGCCTATTGTCACTGACGAGATTTAGGGCAGCCATCTTGGAGCGGTCCACCACTCCACTCAGCTTTATATATATATATATATATATATATATATATATATATATATATATATATATATATATATATATATATTTCTTGTAAACAATACACAACTGTGCTGTGTACATATTAGAAAAAAAAAAAAACATAATTGCCAGAGGGACCATAAAGTACCATAATGACAAGAAAATTACAGTCAAAATAATCTTGCATAAAGAAAATTGTATGAATTGTGGTATATGTGCCAGATGTCACAGTGAATTAACATTAGAAATAATCCAAAATTCCAAGTTGTGTCAGGTTCCGTGTTTTTTCTGTTTTTAGTTTTTTCTTTTGTTTTGGTTGAAGTTTATTTCTTTGGAGCACCTGTCATTCCCCATGGCTTCCACAAGATGCCGCCAGGGTTCAGAGCCCCTGGGAAGCTGCGGGTGTAACCCCGTAGACACACCTGCAGCTCGTTTGGAGGGCGTGGATTGAGGATTTAAGCAGCGGCTGGACAACTCCTCTTCTCCTGAGTGTTGCTTACCTTGGTAAATCGTTTAAGAAAGGCCCCCTGTTTCCTGCTCAGTACTAACTCCTTGTCTCCCACGCCAGGTAACCCTGTTGTCTCTACGTTGTTCCCGAGTGCGCCGTCTGACCGGAGGCTCAGTGAGAGCCTATTACCCCGCTGTTGTGAGTCATTCTCCTCGTGTGTTCCTCCCCGACGCCACTGGTGGTACCAGTCGGACGCCATCCCTCGTGTGCTTGCCTTTCCCCCTGACATCGGTCCGTCTCCAGTGGATTCCCCTTCGGGACGCAAGAGGATCTGCCGGTCCGAGCCTGAACCTAGCCTAGCTGGAAAAAAAAAACTGGACCAAGTAGAACACCGTTCGCTCCGACTCAAACTAACCTGTCCGCCCTCCACCGAAGCCTTACCATCCTGTGTTCTGCTCACCGTCAAACCAAGTAAGAAACAATCCGACTCATTCCTGGAAACCACTCACCTTCTCTCTCTAACCCGTTGTTTCTTGCCGACAGTAAGACGACCTGGTCAGCCGTTCCAGTCTTCGCGCCCTATCCCTTTTCCCCTGGAATCAATAAACTTATTATTGTGCACTTACCGGACTCTCCCTGATTGTGTTCTTGCATGTGGGTTAAGAAGCTAAATACCAACATGACAAGTTGATTGCAAGTCCATATTGTTTTTGCTTTGTTGAAGGTTAAATTGTAAATATGTTTAAGTTCAATCAAAAAAACTGAAGTCTTTTTTTTCCCTCAAATTTACATTTATGTAGATGAAATTTAGCCTTAAAGATTTATTTTTTTATTTTGTTGAAATCCAAACAAGATATATTTCCAATATAATTGAAAGCCTGATATATTTGAGTCAACAAAGTTACAAAATTGTTGCCAAAATACTTTAAAGTAAGAACACAACCAGAACAAATGAATGACTGATTCTGGGCAAATGTCACAGAAGGAACAGTGTACATCAATGTTAGAGTTGAACTTCTGTAGATACTTTAACGGGGTAGATTCGGTGTACGAGTTTAAGACTTCTTTTACCTTGTTAGTGAGAAGAAAGTGGCTGCTGCCAGGTCAATTTCCAGGATAAATTAATATGAAAACAATTCCAATATGGTACAACTACAGGAGCAGAAGTCACTTGTAGCACTATTTAATGTACAAAAGGGACTAGGTGGAATAAATCAGAAGACTAAATTCGTCTACTGGAGCCGTTGTAGTAATCAATAAAAACAATGCAAAAGAACTGCTTTCAATGCCATGTATTTTAAAAAGAAAATTAAAGTGAAAACCACAAGACAAACATACATAGAACCCCAAATAATAAATTCAAAATAAATATACACAGTACTGCAGTAGATCTTTCATACGTTTGTGCACAACCGTCTTAAATTTCCCCACTGGTCAGCACAGTGTCTGACCGATACACATTCAAAAAGTCCATGGTTGAATTGTCCGGATATTTGAGATGACAATGTCCCAGCGCAAGTTGTTCCAGATGAAGAGATGAATAGTGGATTGTGTGTCTGAATGATGAGATGGAGGGGAACCAGTACAGACCATAAGGCTCCTACCAGACCAATATGGAGTAAATCTCAGGTTCTCCTGGCCCCAGCCAGTTCTCAGAAGCTCGCCATCCTTTAACCCTAAAAGGGTCACCTGGCCTGTATTAAAATAAACAGGACCAGTAAATTACCAGCCTGCTAGTTAACTAGACTTTTCAGTTACATACAGAAATAAATGCAATTATATCCTAAATCTAATCTTTCAGACCAAATAAAGATAAACATTTATCTCATTATCTTAAACACATGTTGAATTTAAGAAGTTAGATCTTATAATAATTGATGATCAACAATTAGCATTGGCTACCACCACCAACATGCTAAACAAACAACATTGTGTTCACTACTCACCAACTCCATTTATAGTTCAGTGCATGACAGCTTCATGGCTCCAAGCTCACTGGATGTTCAGATCTACATGATTTTTATATTGCAAGTTTTAAAAAAAGTGCATAACAAAGAGATGAACTGATTGTTTGGAAGCACAAACCTGTAGCTCCTTTGTCTCCAGCTCTCCCCCTCACACCTGACTGGGAAAGCTGGAGCAGGCCTGAATAACTACCTCAGGTGCAATGCACTGTGTGACTGACTGTCACTCTAACCAATGGAGCAGCAAAGGCGGGACTAAGGGCAGTTTTTTACCCCGGGTTACACACTTCCCTCTGAAACAGGGATCTATGTTATGAGGAAGAAGTTTAAGACATATTTTGCCAACAGGAGAATGTATGGGAGTTAAAATGGGAGAATGATAACCGACTCTCGGCTTCTGCTTGAATAGTGTACAGATTGTAGAAATGGCACCAAAAGCTTTTGCATATTCTCCAGGAGAGACAGGAAAATTAAACTTAGAAAGAAATTCCTCATAACTCAATAACAAGCCATCACTGTTAAACAATTGGTCA
>NW_006800692.1:54420-74526 GCF_000485575.1 Poecilia formosa | reverse complement strand
CCAGATCTGAAAGACAAGTATGTTAAGGCAATGAAGTCAACCATTGATAAAGGATATGCAGAAGAAGTTCCAGCCTTGTTGCTCAACCACAACGATGACAAAGTTTGGTATCTCCCACATCACCCAGTGATTCATCCTCGGAAGCCTGGAAAGGTGCGAGTCGTTTTTGACTGCGCAGCAAAATATGATGGAATATCTCTCAATGACGTCATCCACCAGGGCCCAGATCTAACGAACAAATTAATAAATGTGCTGATCCGCTTCCGACAAGGTCCTGTTGCCATAATGGCGGACATCGAGGGCATGTTCAATCAGATACATGTAACTCCAGAACACAGAGATGTGCTACGGTTCCTGTGGTGGAAGGACCACGATCCTAATAATGAGGTAGTTACTTACCGGATGACATCCCACCTCTGTGGCGGAGTGTGGTCTCCAAGAGCAGCAAGCTTTGCATTGAGGAGGTGTGCGTCAGATCATACACGTATATATGATGCAGATTAGTATCTGCATCATCTCCACTGTAGAAAGAAACTTCTACGTGGATGATTGCCTGAAATCCTCAGACTCACCCCAACAAGCCATCCGTCTAGCAGCACAGCTAATTGACCTACTTATGCAGGGAGGGTTTCGCTTGACTAAATGGACAAGCAATTCAACTGAGGTTCTACAGTCTATCCCAGAGGAGGAACATGCTAATCAAGTACTATTGTTGGACCTGGATGGAGATCCATCTTTGGAAAGAGCTCTGGGGTTGTTCTGGGACATAAATGACTGTATCACCTTCATCATCAAAGTCAAGAACAAACCCAACACTAAAAGAGGCATGCTAAGTACAATAAGCTCAGTTTATGACCCCCTGGGGTTAGTTGGCCCATTTATTTTACGGGGAAAGGCATTGTTTCAGGCACTATGTCGCTTGAAGCTAGGTTGGGATGAAACCATCCCAAGTGACATTGCTGAGCAATGGGGCCGGTGGTTAGTCGATCTACCAAAACTCTGCAGACTGCAGGTGCCTCGGTGTCTCAGACCTGAAGGTTTTACTGCAGATTCAGTCACCATGCAACTTCATCACTTCAGTGATGCTTCTGAATTGGGTTATGGTGCTGTTAGCTACCTTAGGGTTGTAAGCAACAATAACAAGTACTGTAATATCGTTCTCTCTAGGAATAGGCTAGCTCCTGTCAAATCAAGTACTATTCCAAGACTAGAACTGGCAGCAGCTGTAGTAGCGGTACAGCTTGATCAGAAGATCCGTAAAAGCTTCGAGCTTCCCCTCCTGGATTCTGTCTTCTGGACAGACAGCACTATTGTTCTGCATTACATCAGAAACAAAGAGAAAAGGTACCAAACCTTTGTTGCCAATAGAGTTTCACAGATCCGAGAAGTCTCACAAGCCTCACAATGGAAACATGTCTGCACAGAACTAAACCCTGCGGATGATGTTTCAAGAGGACTGTCTGCTGAAGAACTCACAAACAGTGAGCGATGGCTCAAAGGCCCTGCCTTCCTGTGGCAGGAAGAATTATGGCCTTGCCAGCCTGAACTAGGAAGTTTACCTCCTGAAGCGGAGGTAAAGAAGTCAAGTCAGACATATGCAATGTCTTCTAAGCTCACCATTCAATCAGCAATCGACTGTTTCATTCAGAGGTATTCCTCCTGGCACAAACTCAAACGAGCTATTGTATTGATCCTACGAGCTAAGAATATCCTTCTAAAGAAGTCTGAACTCAGACTATATGTTCCAATAACACCAAACGAAATGAAACTGGCAGAGATTGCTATCATTGACTACGTTCAACGCACTCACTTTACTTGTCCAATGAAAGTAGAAGGGATCAGGAAGTTAACTCCAGTACGACTCAGTGATGGATTACTCCGCGTTGGAGGAAGGCTCACCAATGCTCCAATAGCCGAAGCTGCAAAACACCCAGCGATTTTGCCTCGAAACCACCATATTAGCAAACTTATCATATGGCAGAGGATTGAGGATCATCTACTCCAGCGAGAAACGCAATGGAAGTTTAATCCTCCTTCCGCCTCACATATGGGGGGTGTGTGGGAGAGACAGATTCGTTCTGTGCGCTCAATTCTTATGAGGGTTGCAGGACAACAGACTTTGGATGATGAAGGATTAATGACACTTTTCTGTATCATTGAAAACATCGTCAATGGGAGACCACTAACAAAGTTGTCAGATGACCCTAGGGATGGTCAACCTTTGACTCCCAATGACTTGCTGCTGCTGAGATCAGAGTGCACTCTGCCTCCTGGTTACTTTGTAAAACAGGATCTGTACCGTCGACGTTGGCGTCAAGTCCAGTATTTAGCAGACATTTTCTGGGCTCGGTGGGTGAAGGAGTACCTACCCAACCTGCAGCAGAGGCAGAAGTGGAATCACCATTCCAGAAACTATCAGGTTGGAGATCTTGTACTGATGCTGCATGAATGCACGCCTCGCAGTCAGTGGCCTCTTGGTTTGGTCACTGATGTCAACATTGGAGCTGATGGTCTGGTGCGATCAGTGCAAGTAAAGACTCATAGAGGCACATACACCCGACCTATACACAAGCTGTGTTTGCTAGAAGGAAATATGGATGAGTAGATTTACTTATTTTTCAGCTTGTGTGCGTTTTCNGACCACTCCACTCAGCGTTATGTGTTTAGCAGCACAATGACGTATCAGCGCATTTAATCGATCATAACACACTTTTTTGTTACTGGAAACCATATTCAAACATCTATCAAAGCTACATTTGTAAACAATTGTATTTTTTAATTGTATTGATACATAATTCAGCATATTTCAACATGGTTAGTGGGGAAAACAATAGAATAGGAATGTAATATTCTAATATTGATGTATGATGAGCATATTACAAAGCACACAGCTATTCATAATTTATTTAGTAATATCAATACATATTTATATAAACAAACACAAATAAATAATGATCAATAATGACACAAATAAATAATTAATAATGAATAAAATATATTAGATACATGTATGTAAACCTTCAAAACAAAAACGGAAGATTTGGGATGTATCTTACTTTTGACAGAGTGAAAGAATTACATATAAATAACAGTCTTTACCACCAGTGTAAACTTTGCTGGTGAATGTTATAACACAGTGTTTCTCAACCCTGGTCCTCACCTCTGGTCCTGCATGTTTTAGGTGTTTCCCTTCTGCCACACCTGAATTGTATCTCTGGGTGATTAACAGGCTTCTGCAGGACTTGATGGTCATGCAATCATTTGAATCAGCTGTTCTGGAACAGAGGCACATCTAAAACATGCAGAGCAGGGGGGCGGTGAGGACCAGGGTGGAGAAACACTGTTATAACACATAATATAAGTTTTATAATGTATGTTACATTGTTTCATTTCTAATGTAGGCCCTTGTGTCAGATAATCTAAGTCAATGTTAGAGAATAATTTATTTTTTTAGATTTACGGAATCTCAGTTAGCCTTCATAGCGGGGTTGAACCCCGGTATTACACCAAGCACTATATCTAATTGTGACATTCAGGTCATTCAGGTCTGTCAGACAGACCTGAATGTTTTGAGTTACCAGTTTCCTTTGGAGCTGCTGCTGGAGTGCCACACAGAAGAGCTCCAGCTGATTGTTGTCCTTTTATGGCTGGCAAACCTCCTCAGCGGGTCATTCCATTTGTTTGCCAGGGGACGAGGAAATTTGGTTTTCTTTAGTTTAATTTGACCATTTCTTTAATGTTTCTTCTATTTGGTAATTTCATTCTAATGTTTGTTTAATTTAAAGATTTGGTATTGTATTGACTATTATTTAAGTTCTTGTATGTTTAATTATCCCCTTGTGTGTCAGCAAGTGGTCTGATCAGCTACTATTTAAGTTCCCCTCATGTCTTGTTTGTTAGGTCAGTTTTGTGCTTGAGTTTTTTGTGTTACTACCAGAGTTGTAGTTTGTTATGTTGACCTCAGTTTTGGGCCCAATTCTTCATTGTTTAATTATTATTGAACTTTTTTGTAATAAATTAAGATTATTTTTGGATTCCATTCAGCGTCTCTCTGGCTGGTCTATGTAAGAACCCTCACACTAATATTAGCTGGTATCTCGCCGGTGGACATAAATACAGTAAAGTAATATTCTAATCACAATATATACACAATAATATGTCCATCTTACTTGTGAAATGTTGTCTGTGGAACCCTCTCATTGATCCGAACAACAATATCCCTCAGTGCTGAGGCATCTTCTCCTGTTTTGGTTGAGGAAAGTAGGAGGGATGACCACTCCAAGATGGCCGCCGTATTTCCTGCACCAGAGCAGTCAATGCGGGGTCTACTCTTATATTATTTCTATGTTTAACGTTGCTGTCAGTTAAAGCATGAATGCATTTAGCAATTCCATCACACTTCATGAGAAGACGCACATCAGAAAAGTGGTGGCAGCTTGGCATGGTAAATTGTGGCTCCAAGTGGCTAATGAACTGAGAAAAGGAGAACTGGTCATCAAGTGCTAATATTTCCATTATGGGATCTTTAATCACTTCAACATTTGTATCCTCTTGGGCAAATTTTCTTGTTTCATTTAAAGCTTTGCCAATAGATTTGAGTCCCAACAGCTTCTTGCAACCGTCTTCAGCATTGCGGTTGTCCTCAAATACTTTGAATACCGAGTCAAAATAGGTTACTGATGAAATTAAAGGTCATGGTGTTTTTCTTGTTGTGGATCTTTCTTTCAACATTTGTTACACAAAGCCATCATATTGTCTTCCTCTGAAACCTTAAAAAAATTCCTAACTACACTCACCATGTTTTATTTACTGATGAGCTGGGCTATATTCATATGATGTTGAAAGTTTCCAGTTTGGAAGTAGTTCTGACCTTTTTATGTTTATATTTCTGTTGTTTTGATATATTATTAAAATGATGACAGATGTTTTATGACAGGAGGGAATTTAAATGCATTTATTTAAAATGATCTATTAATGCTGAAATGTGCTATATATAGGAACTCGACTTCACATGATGCAGCAAATATACATACTTGTATGTCTTTTTGTTTTTGTTTCAGACTCAGTGAATGCACCATCACCTTAATCTGGGAACGTGGTTATTCAGTCTTGCCTTTTCTCATCACATTTACTTGTACATGGCCACCCCCTGCCCAAAATGTGTTAATGCATTATGACTTTGATAAAGCTGCATCAGGGTGATAAATGAACTTCTGTTTTCCCCTCAAGACAATCTTCACCCTTCTAATGGTTTTGACTGATCTGGTTCATTCAGAGAAAATGTGGTTGTATGTTAGTGGGGAGCCCTGTCAGTTTCTCTGGGTTGATCCAGTATAGCAGATGTTTCAGAGCTTTTAATTTCCAGTATCACCGAGACGTGCATAACTTCTCAGTGTGAAGCTGGATCATCCTTTTTCTCCTTCCTTTTTTCAGTGTGTTTGGATTTCCTCAGACACTGTAATTAATCTGCACTCTCACTCAATATAGAGTGATAAGAGTATGGGTATTGTAATGAAGGTTTCCATGAGTTGGTTTTGAAATACTTAAAATGTAGACTGAATATCTTAATGAAACAATTACAAGTACAAACAGATTGAAGTATTTTATTGAAAGCTTGTAGATGCTTTTAGGCAGTGCCTTCTCAGCCGGTACTGGTGATGTCCTGTTAACAAAATAAAACAAACAAATGGATAACATAAGTATTGTGACTAATCTTTGAAATAGACTGAAAGATGTTTGAATGCTCTGTGATAATGTACCTCTGGTTGTTTCTCAATACTCAAGTACGTTCTTGTGTTCTTGGCAAGTACGTAACCTGCAAGAACAGTTGAAGTCTTTTCTTATCAAGTCCACAAGGAAGCAGTATGCTAGTTCTCCAATTGGAACAGGGCATTTTTGATGATGTCACTCAGCTAAGATCTTTCTGTGAATTTCAATAAATTGTCCAGTTTGACATGGGAATTATTTTTTCCTTTTTTATTTTGAAAAAATATTTAATTTCACATATGTCAAATATGCGCAAATAAAGAAATGTAAATTCTAAGAATAAACACTTTCAAATTAATGCATTAAAATTTATCACCTCAAATTACTTGTTTAGACTTCTGTTACCAGTGAAGTGTGTCTTGTTTGCCACATTCATCAGATTATTTGCTTATAAAACATTTGTCTCAAATGTCGAATAATAATAGATGATGGCCAGCTTGAGTCATGCAGTTGACCGATTCCTTCCTTATCCCCTAGGTTTCCAGAGGATCCATAAGCAGGGAAAGTTAAAACAATTATTTCATATTTAATGTTTATCAACCTGCATCTGGCCACAGTTGCTGTCCCACAACTGAGTGACTCTTGTAAGACACCAGCATAGAAAGAGACAAAATATTTTTTTGTAGTAATATCTGTAGTACAATAACAAAAGAAACAAGCAGATAATCAGTCAACAACTCCATAAAATTGATACCAAGACTGTCTAATCGAAAGCAAATATGATCATAATTGAATTGGTTTTTAAGATGAGGAGACAGTGAAAAAGAAAATGACAGGAAATGAGAATCTCCAGGAACTTCCGGGAATTCACTCTTGTTTATTAGGGAAATATATATTTTTATATACAAGTTAAAGATTAGTTATCTGATTATAATGGGTATTGTATTAAAATATTTTCCTACTTTGAATTTACATGTCTTATTTTTAATTAACATTTTCTGCTAAGTATTTTATTAGGAAGGAAATTTTGTAAGAGTCAGTAAAGCTTAATTTCAGTAGCAGAAAAAATCAACTAAGAAAAATCAATCATCTTATCTAACCTATCTTTCCCTAATGCTGACACTGAGAACTAAAAAGGGAACCTTTGCAAGATGGACGGAGTATGGAATTTGGGATCCCAGAACCAGCCTGATGATGAAGAAGGTGTTTCAGAAGGAGGAGGCTCACAGTGCTGATCGATGAGGGCAGGTGTCCCTGCAGATTTGATGAGCTTTCCTCTCTGCATGGATGGTGAGGTCACACAGGTCTTTGGTGCTGGCAGGAAGAGTAGTGATCTAGTGCTGCTGGTCTTGAGTCTTAGGTTGATGATCTCATGCAGATAGTCCTCAGCTTCTTGTCTTGCAACTCTGAAGCTCCCTTCACCTTGTTTCAAGTTCTTTCTGGTCCGTTGAGATGTAGGCGAGGTGGCCACACAGAAGAAAGGTGCCAGTTCTCCTTCTTTGCCTTTGTTCTTTGTTTATGTCTTTGTCTTTCTCTTCATCTTTGTCTTTGTTTTTGCCTCTAGGGTCTGAACCCAGCTGATGAAAGAAGTGCAATTTGAGGCCAGAGTGATGGGTTGGTCCCCATGCGCAGGACAGTCTTCGGCTCTGTGGCCCTGGCTCTTCTTCAGCTCCAGAGTTCTTTGTCCATCTCGATCTTTGTTCGAAGCTTAGTGTTAACTTCAAAACTCAGTTTGATTCTCATGGTTGGCTATGTATATTTCTGAGGTTTTATTGGCTTCAAAACGGCGTGTTTGACTCAACTGGTATAAATTAAATTTATAGCTATTGGAGTTATGTTAAAGAGAAAATAATTTAATTAAAAAATGTCATAGAGGGAATCGTAGTGAACCCAGATACAACGGGGACATATTGCTACTTAGATTATGCCGAAGTGCTGGCTTGACTTAGAGCATACCAGCAGGCCAAGGGAGCACCAAAGACTCCAGCTGAACATGAAGATGCAGACTCTAAACAAAGTGCCATCCGAGATGCCCAGCAGGGCCAAGTCTCCACGAGCCAGAGAAGGGCCAACAACAGACCTAACTCTGGATTGTGATGAGGAAGAAACACCTCAACAGGACCCATAACAGGAACAAGCAGCCTCCCCACAAAACCCCAGAGCAGGGGCCAAGGAGAGGCTCTATAATCCCCTCTCAGAGCAGCTACGCGAGGAGGCGGCAGTGTAATATTCCCCATTGTGACCCAGAAGACCTACATTCCATCCAAAGTTTTACAGTATGGAGCAGAAACAGCTGGGTCCACCTAGAGGTGCACACGGGAGCAGTTCAGACGGGCAGAAGGAGGACTCGGATGAGGAAACAAGGAGACTAGTTCAGTCCAAGAAGGCGACCCCAAAACCCAAGCATACAGAAGATGACTCGTGAACTGGCACCACTTCCACCTGAAGCCATCTGCATCAAAATGGAGACAGGACTCAAAGTCCATCGGCTTATCGGTGAACCCTGGGACATCGAAGGCGACAGATTGATAGTGTTCACCAACAACGAATACAAGATCCATAATTGCAAGTTCTGGGCCAAACTCAAGGTCAGAGCCGGAGGAGATTACCAGGAAGATGCCAGATCGATGAGGGCTTCCAAGAATAGATCACCTAGTGGGGACGAAGTTATGATAAATGGCTACAACCTCCTTTACTGTGTGGTGATCCTTGTCCCTATCAAAGCCTACACAAAAAGGGTTGACGACACCAAAATCTTTCAGAGAAATATCTGGCATGGACTCGAGCAAGGGCTGGTTGCTGCCAATAACATGGAGATAAGGCAAGTGGTCGTGAGCGTGCAGGGATTAAAGTCACCAGATCTGCCTTGGGACACCATACAAACAGTTCAGTCAGAACAGTGTAGTGACCATAGCCAAGATCAACAGTCATTTATTCATTTCAGAGTTGGTGATTGTTGCTGACCCAAAACAGCACCGACTCTCGGGTCCAAGACTACCACCCATCGAGTACCAGCCACTCAGAACAGGACAGCGTTGAGAACAGAAGGAGGAAATTGAGGTTTTCAACATTGAGAGACCATCCGAAAGAATGGCAAAAGACCTCACCTGGGGCCCAGTGCAAGCCAATGATGGACGGCAAGCATATGTACCGGAGGTCAGACAGAAAGATTACAAGATTCCAGCAGAGTGGACCAGCCGACTGGACGACAAGATCTGAATTGGTGATCAACCCATGATCACCAATCATGGATTGATATACGTCAGAATTATGCACGCAGGAGGGGGTTGGAGACCAGTGATCAACTTCAAAGCCCTGAATCGAAGAACAATAGCAAACCGAGCCAGTCTGATCATCCCACAAGGAGCACTGAAAACTCTGCGAGTCAGAAAATTCAAGTCCTGCAATGACCTAGCCAGGTTTTTCTCCCGCCGACTTCCCAGGCAGTCAAAAGGTAAAACAGCGTTTTCCCACAAAGGCAAGAGTTATGTGTGGCAGAGGCTCCCCCAGGGATACAAAAATTCCCCAAATGTGTTTGAGTCAGCAGTAATGGAAGTATTAGGAGACCTGGGTGCAACAGTGTACATAGACGATGTGTTCATTGCCAACAACACAGAAGAACAACACCTGGAAAGACTGCAGAAGGTGATTGAGAAACTGACTGAAGCAGGTTTGAAAGAAATGTCAGTTTGGCCAGTTTCAAGTGAACTACCTAGGATTTCAAGTGACAACTGACTCTCAGTCAGAAAATGATTTTCAGAAAATCCTGGGATTGTGTAATTACATCAGAGACCATGTTCCCAACTGCCAGAAGTATGCCAGGCCACTGTATGCCTGCTTGAAGAAATGTGAGGAAGATGAAGCAGGAACCAAAAAGCCTTGGACGTTGGACAGCATTAAAAGAACAAGATCTGGAAGAACCAAGAAAGGTGATACAAACAGCTGTGAGAATGGAACCCAGGAGCCTGTCAGACAGACCAGTGGCCGAGATCAGCTGCGAAAATGAAGATGCCATGATAAAAGTGAGTAATGAAAATGGTGGACAAGTCACCTTGTGAAGTTGCACTTTATCCTCTGTTGAGAAGAAATACCCACATGAAGAAAAAGAGTTGGCAGTCCTATTGGAGCGCTTTGAAGAACTTGGCTCAGAGACAGCCAGTCAGTGACATCACACAGAACCAAGTTCACAAATACCTAAGAAAAGGAACTGTTGAACGCACCAAAGCAACCAATGCATGGTGGGGAAGATGGGAAAACATCCTGCTGGACTCAGAGCTCGAAATTGTACCAGCACAACCCACCGGCAAGAAGACACAGACAGTACCATCTGAGACAGAAACGTTGACAAAAAACGATTCATTACACATTGCTCAATCAAGCTGCCGCTAAATATTGAAATCTGAAGCAAAGAAAAGTCGGCATCTTTTAGAATTCATGGCTTGTTTGCATCTTCCATCACTTTCGTGTTGCAGTGAGTTTCAAACATTGTGCCTTCATTTGTCTTCTCTCTTTGCTACTCTGTCTGTCCACGCCCACAGCCAATCCTGTGAACAGGAGCGAAGCTTGTCACCCACTAAACCAGGGCTGGCCTGGCAGGCCCTGCTCCGAAGCAGGGCCCTAAAAAGCAGGGCCAGCCCCTGAAAAAAGCCGGTGAAAAAGCTTTGAAAGCAAGCCAATCAGGTGGAAAAGGAGCTCACATATACTGACCCCCAGGGGACTGTGCACTTGATGGACAAGACTTCCATTCGCTGCCCTTGGTGACCTGCGTTGTACTGACCACATACTTCACAGCCCCTCTGCATGCGGTGGACTTGTTTCAATGGGATCCAGAGTTCCTGCTTCTCCAGCTGTTTACGAGTAGGTCATACGCCTGTATGTCCTAAGGCCTCTTGCACATGCCGCACGACCTCAACCACTTACTCATCTGGGACCTCCCGTCCTCTAGGAGTTTTGTCCCACTTCTCGATTCCGACAAAGACGATTTTTCTTTGCTGGATGTAACGGTCCACTTCATTTCCATGCCAGTGAAGTCCCTCACGTGCGTGTGTTCTTTGGTGCTCCACTTCAAGCTCCAGATTCAAACGCAGTTCAGCAATCTTCTTCCACAAGTCTCAGTGCGCCACTGGCTTGCCCTTGGTAGTTTCAAACCCATTTTCCTCTCAAATGCATAAGTCTTCTTCAAGGGCTTGGGCACAGTAGTAGCTGTCTGTGACCAACCTGCTGCTTTCCAACCAGGTGAGCAGTTTGTAGATGTATCTGTCTGTTTTTTACTACATTTAAGGTTGTCTACATACAGTCATGGAAGACATTTGAAACACAAAGTCTGCTGTAATTTTATTGCTCAAACACAACATGTGCATCAGTGATGTGCAGTCAGGGGAGGCAGGTGAGGCAGAGCCTCACCTATAAAGTACCAATTTTTCATTTAATTTAGGCAAATCTGATGATTTTCTTTTCTTCAAAATCGCTGAATATTCGCATTTTCCCATTCAAATGCTTGGAAGCGAAGCCGGTGATGCAGCAGTGAGCTGAGCCTCACCTGGGATTGCGCAACCTCTCGCTAACTGCACCAGTTGCCATTCTATGAGAGCATGCTGCTTCTGTCTGTATGTCGAAAATAAAATGGTTAAAAACATTTAATGTATGAACTGATTTTCCATAATTTAGCTTATGTATTTAATGTACTGTGTTTTTATTGTCATCAACTGTGTGTGTAACGTGTTTCGTGTGCTGAGGAGTGATCAGAAACGGCAGAGAACAGATTCTCGTGCCTCATCGCTGGGGGCGCTCATGAACCCAGACATTGTGACTCCACAACTGCAGAGTAAGAGACAGTAACAGCGCGCTAGCCATACAGTAGCTGCGCTGATACTGTTAGGTTCTGTTTTTTTTTAGCTTGTTCCTTTGGGTTGCTGAGTTATCTCCCCACTAGATGGATTCCGAGAGGTTTCATTGTGGTTTCATTGATGATGTCATCCTCTCACCGGAGGCTGATCATCTAATTGACGGCAGCATAAGAAGGGTGGAACGCCGGTACTTCGACGTCAGAGTGTCAACCTTAGATGGTACCTCCAGCCCCTCAGAGTTTTGCTCCGAGTTTTCCTCTTTCTTGAGATCTGCCTGTTTTTGTGTTGTGCTTCATTGTGGGTTTTTGCTCTCCTCAGGATCCTTCCACATCTGGTTGCCTGACCACTGGCTTTTCCCATGACGTCATGGGATCTTGCCCCATAGATGCCTGAAAGCCAAACCTCACCTGTTACTGTAAGATTCTGCCAGCCATTCAGAAGTCTCCGACCGGCCGTTCCACCTGAACTCAGCCGCTTTCAAGGACAAGCCTCCCTGTCCACCCTCCAACGCCACTCTCTGAACCACCAAGCTCCACGGAGAAGCAACTCTATAGGTTAGAAAGAACTCCAGGACCAACCTACCCCCTCCCAGCCGTTCAGACGCACAGAGCCAGTAAGTTTACCCAATTCCCATTCGCAACCTCCCGTTTCCCAGTGACCTGAACTCACCACACTCCTCTTATCTTCTCAGTGCACCGAGAGCAGCCGAGCAGTTTTCTGGACCAGCTTTACCTTAAGTGTTGCTTGCTGTAAATAAAACTTTTCATTTTTACATCCGTCTCTTTGGTGTTCATGCAAGTGAGTGAAATCCGTTAAACCCATCATGACAGATACAGAGAGTGAGAAAAACGTGGTTTTGAGTTGTACTTTAACGGTTTCTCCCTTTGCTGTTAAACACAGCACGAAATTAATAATATCTACATGTCTAAGTTTGATTGAGATAACGGAATTATTCTGCGGCGGCGTGGCTATGGATGGTATGTAAGGGAATAGCCTTTTTGCCCTCCAGGGTTGTACGCATGCGAGAAATTTCATTATGTAAACAATAACATGCAGGGGATCTAGATTTGTAAATCCAATTATAATTAAGTTGGTGCCTCACCAGCTATTGAGTCACTGATGTGCATTATCTGAAGATACTCAGCTGCACATTCATCAGTTATAAATAGGTTGCCACCCGTCCCTTAAAACCAGTTTTAAGGTGTTGAACCGTCAGATGTTCCCGCTAAATCCAATACAACCTGCTGAATGTGACAGGTAGCCAATCAGAAAGCGTGGTGACGTAAGAACAGAGGGGAATCCCAAACAGCTGACATATTGAACAACTTTGAGTCCGGTGGATATCGGAGGTGATATGTGGAAATGTTTATTATTATATGTAAAGGTCATTATTATATATGTTTATTCAGTTAAAAATGTTAACTATGAAAAAACATAGTCGCTTCCAAATCATAGTACAGCAAATAGAGCGGCTGCTCCCGTCATCTTTTATCCACCGCCTCTTTTCCTTACGTCTTTTATCTCTTAAAATGAGTCCACAAATTATCACTATTGCTTCTACATTGTCATCCGTGTTTGGTCATTCTAAATTCCCGTATGCTATGTTGGGGGTTTTGTGGATTTTCTTCTGGAATCGCGATGTTTGTGACTGGAATCGGTTCGTGTGGTTTGTTGCTCCTGCCGTGAGAGACGAACCGATCGAACCTGTTGTACTTTTATCAGTTCTGTGGTCAGAGAGGCTTGGAGAATCGGCCGACAATCCTTAAATCTTGCTGTCTAAACCAGACTTAAGACTCACAAGCTCTACTCATCTCATCTCAACCACTAAACAAACGTTCTCTGACTCTTGTCGCTATGGTAACGTTTACATATCCCTTCAAAATAAGATACAGATGCGCCACAAAAACAAGCATTTTACTTTCGTGAAAATTTTAACACACGATAATGACTAACGGGAGCCCTGAGCTTGTTTCTCTGCAACGGGACGGTCCCATCTGGGAGTGATGAGAGACAATGACACCCGAAGTGTTGCTTATATCAACAGCCTGCTTGGTCTCTACGTGGTGAAGCAATTTGAAGTTTCATTGCCTCATTAGCAGCCGGTCGCCGCATGTTACACAGAGCGGCTTGTAATGTTTGACTCACCTACCGGTCCGGGTAGACTCACCTCTCTCTTCTCTGGGCCTTTTCCCCTTTGCAAAGAAAAGACATCTGATCCATTTCTTACTAATTTTCTGCTTGTGGACTCAGTGTTGGCGCGCAAGTAACAGAGAATCCGTTAAAGGATTTTCAAAATAAAAGATCCTCCAGACTCGCATAATACATAAAATGGAAATATTTAATTATTTCTTGCGCGGCCCGGTACCAATTGGTCCACGGACTGGAGGTTGGGGACCACTGCCTTAAAATACAAAATCATCCCGTATTTGGTTGTTAAATGTAGCGTCCCGTATTGAACCAATAAGGGACGAGATTTGTTCTGTATTTCTGTAAATGTCAGATAGACACGCCTGTCACACACATATCAACACTACTAATAACAATAATGACCAAAATAAAACACAGGAAATATTAAGGTCAGCTAAACTGTTGTTGCAGGATTATGGGCGAAATGTAAAAAGGACCCCAAAGAAAGCTATGAACGACAACGCTGTTGTAGTTGCCCAGAGACGGACACTACGCAGCCACGGTGAGCTGCGATCAACCTGCGTCTTTTTAAAATGTCCTCAGCCCGATACACCAGTGGCCTTAGAAGCAAAACCTCTCGTTAAGATACAGACGTGAGAGGGAAGACGCAAATCCCGAGGTGAATAATGCCAGTGAAGATGAATACAGGCATTTAAAAAACAAAAAAAATGTGTGCAGTGTGCTGCTGTATGACAGACAGAATGGATCAGGAGAGGAGTGTTGTGATCTGTATTTTCTGTGTATTTATTTTGAGGTTTTTCTGTCTATTAGTCTGTTCCCCTGTGAGTCTCTGTCTTCCCTGTTGATTGTTCCCAGTTGTGTCTCGTTTCTTTGATTACCCTCCCAGTGTATTTAGTCCCACCTGTTGTCTTTGTCTGTTGTCGGATCCTCGTTGTGTAATGTCGTTGTGTAACGCCTTGCTGTCTGTGTTCCGTTCTGTTGGATTTATTATTAAAACCATCATCACCTTCATCCTGGGTCTGCCTGCGTCCTCCCTCACCACTTCACCAAACCACAAATCATGACAAGGAGAACTGCAGACCCATCAGAACCTAAAGAACCAGAAATCAGCATATCTTCATCCTTCAATTATCTCCTGAGGCTGATATGGTAAAACATTTTTTGATCCTCCCAAAATGTGAGGAGCTTTAGACAGAGTGAAAATAACATCATATAAATATTGTATGTCATTGACACTTAACATTGTAGATTACCAATGAAGGCATCCAAAACTGAATACATTATTCAGCAAACCAAGCATTTTGACATTATTATCAAGGTTGCTATTAACAAGAACCCAAAATACAAATCATGTTTGTTCATTTCTACATTATACAATATCATTCTATCCACTCACTGTTTAACTGTCTGCCTGGAAAATCTTCATTGTAAGAGAATGAGAAAATGTGTCCAAAAACTGTAACCTTAATTAGTGATAAATAAGACTGAGTTTAAACTTTTAAACCCCTGATCAATAACTTGTGACCAAAATGTGGAAACATTGAAGGTTTGACTAAATCTAGAACCAGTCAGATTAAAACGAATACAGCTTTATTTGTTCTCAGTACAACTTGAACATCAGATGAATCGCAACATTCCTCCCACCGCGCATTTTCTTGAAGTCTCAGAATAATCACAATCATGCTATAAAACAATAGCTCAGCTCTCTCTTCTTTTGTATCAAAAAACAACTAGCGTAAGGTCGTATAGTAACGAAGCACAGCACATGGCTCCTGGAGGTGAGGCACTATACACCCCCACCACCAGGAAGTGGAACCCTGCTACAGAGCCGAGTCGGGTTTGTGGTAAAGTGGTCACTCTGAAATAGAGCTGAGCTGGGCTGCTAAGTAGAGCCGGTGGGAAAGGGGCAATGGATGTAGCAAGGCCCATGAGGATAACAGGAAAGAGAGGTGAGAAGTACCTCTTGGTGTTGGTGGATTCCATGTCAGGACATGTGACCATGAAGGCAGCCAGGAAAGCTAATGGCAGCAGTGTTGTCAGCATGCTAGAGCAAGTATGCAGCTCCCTGGGGATCCCGAAAGAACTGCGAACAGATAATGAGACTCATTTCCGTAATTCACAGGTTGACCAGTGGTGTCAGAGGTTTGGAGTAATGTGAATATACTCACCATAGTACAGCCCGCAAGCAAATGAAGTGGTTGAATGCACTATAGGCCTGTTGAAGAACTAGATAGCTAAAAATGTTAACACTAGAGAATAGAGCACCAGAGCAGTGGAAATAGGGCAGACCCTTAACGACAGGCATCGAGCCAGTAGGCTCACCTCTGCGATGAAGTTCAACCATCGGCCATTCACCACACAGGAAGTGGGGCAGAGCCCTGAAGATAAAAAGCACCCAAAGTGCCATTTCGTGTGGGACAACAAGTGTGGGTTAAAGCAAGAGATCAGCCTGTGAACGCCGCAGTGAAGCCAAAGTTTTAAACGATTGACATTGTCAAGCAAATACTGGACAGAAATACAGTATTGCTAGAGTTGTAAGGGGTTCAAGGTGTTGAACAGCTCAAACTTGACTAAGGGAAGCCAGAAAACCGGTGAAATGGCCAGTGAACCATGCCCCATTCCTCCCTGTCTCAGACTGGCCACTGTGAAAGGGATGGTTATAATTAGAACAACAGCTTCGGGACATTGGACAGGAAGAGCCCTGAAGAAATTGGATTGCGCAAAAAATCGACTTCTGTCAGAGGAGGAAGAAATGTTGTGGAGTGATGCCAAGCACTGTTGTGCTGTCTGTTTAAACCCCTGCCAACTCCCAATTTGCTGGGAGGGGGCAGGTACAAATAAACCAAGACACCCCCCTGCATCCAGGCACTTTGCCCACCATCATGTCAGCCATGTTCCTCATGAGATTGGGATCCTCATCACCTCTCCAGTCAAAGTGATGGATATTCTAGTCTGTAGTGATTCCTGGACATGCACTTTGCCATGATTGGTTCTGGTGACCCAATGGAGCCTGCAAGATCAAGAACCAAGACCCTGTTGCTGTCTGTAGGATGGCAAATGTCTCAGGTATTTTGATGCCTGGAGCGATAGAACAAAAGAAGGGAAACTGTTGCTGGTGGGACAAGCCCTGGGTTGGCAGGTGAGGAGATTCTATAGCCTCCTGCGACCTTTTAAAATAAAGGGGGTTCTTTTGTCACACGGGACACACCCGCTACTTGTAGGCAAGACTGAAATGGGGGGAGAACCATCTGCACCCCCCAGCAGTCCAGATGACACTGCAGGATCAGCAGAGCTATTTTGGAGAAGAGGAGGGGGTCCACAAGATGCATTATGGAACCTGGTCCACGTGGCAAGGCCATTTGACATAAGCCAAGGGCAGGCAGCATTCCCGCCAATAACCACCATGCAAAACCCAGTGATACTGCGTGTGTACTGAGACCCAGACCTTCACCCTTAATCAGAAGCGCTGAGCACGCTCCCTAATGAGGAGAAACAGATAGAAGTAGGGGGTAGGAGCGGTCCCTGGGAGTTAACTGCTTGGGCACATTTGGTGTTGGAGGTCATGAATGACCCTAGCATCCCGATGGAGGACTTACCTGATGTGCCCAGAGAAGGCGACATCTGAAGTACAGGACTGTATTACTATACCACAGCCCTTGATTCCTGGGGAAGCAACGTCTCAAGGCCAAAGCACAAATCTGGGTAACGGCAGAGTCTGGGTTTCGTCGAGGAGTTCTGCAAGTTCTAGGGGGAGTGACTCAAAGGGTGGATAAACCATCTGATCCAAACTCCACCCACGGGGTCTAAGTCTCAGTGCAAATGGTTGCAATTCCTTATAAGGGAATTTACTCCATTGGAGCAACATTCATCCAAGGAAATGAGGAACAAGCATAAGTGAAACGAGAGCCAGAAAGAGAAAGCCTAGTGTAACCCACAAGACAGGTTACTTTAAATACCCTTAATAGTAGATGGCAAGTTAAGTTAATTTACTTTACCCATACCAACACTACAGGAAGTTGGGCCTGATCAGGAGATTCTAAATTTGTGGGAGCCTAGGTCTGGACAACAACAGAGGAGAGCACACAATGTACATAAAAAAATAGAATTTAACAAACATTTATGGATCCACATTGTAGAAATAAACAAAAATTGCATGCTTTAAAAAAAAAATAAATATCCCAGTCTTTTTGATGTGTCTGTCAAATGTTCTTTCATAGTTTGTTTAGTCTTTCCAATGTGTTTGTCATATATTTTTTCAATGTTTCACGGCTGGTGACCAGTCGGGTCACCATCTACCGGTTCATTCGGTCCTTTGGGCTGGGGCTCACCATCCAAGTTCTTGTGAGGGTGATCTTGATGTCTCTGGGCACGATGCTTCAAAAGTGCACCATAAAGAAAAAAAACCTGACCGTTGCTTCAATGCTACACAGCTACAGGAGATTTTTCTGGACATCAGCTGTTAGAACAGAAGCTTTCTGAGATTAATTTCCAGGATTCTTCGTAGAATTTAACACAATCTTACAGGGAATTTACGGAACAACCGTCAGCTCTATACCAATGGTGTTAGACACAATCTGAGCTAAATCTCAGCACCGCAGTTAAAGGGGCGGGACAATCAACCTGATTAGCTGATGTGAAATCAGACTGTGCCAGTTATTGGTTGTTTAATCCGTCATTAAAAGCAATCACTAAAGGGATATTTCACAGGTTTTAAAGATTTTTAGCACTTTTTATCTATATTTATGAACATATTTACGAATGTATTCTTTTTTTAAACTTTATTACTTTTTAATCCCGTTGTAGAATAAGATATTAAATCAACATCTATTCATTTTTTACCTGTGTTTTTAACACTGGGTTACCCTAGTCCTTGGCAGTGTTTTGCAACATCATTTGAAGAAGAAAATCAGCAACTGAAGAATTCAACAGTAAAAGCAACCTGAGTCTGTCATGAAGGGGGATGAGGACCCGACAAAAACAGAAACACAGGTGGCATTAAATACACAGAGGGTAATCACAGAACGAGACACACCTGTAAACAATCAAGGGATAGACTGTGATGATCTGTGTTTCTCTGTATTTATTTCTTGATTTTTCTGTGTCCTGTTCCCCTGTGAATCTCTGTGATGTCCTGTCCTCCCTGTTGATTAATCCCAGCTGTATGTAGTTCCCTGATTACCCTCCCTGTGTATTTAAACCCACCTGTTGTCTTTGTCTCTTGTCGGATCCTGGTCATAAGTTCATCGTCTGTCTGCTCCCAGTGCTGCCTGTTACTTTGAGTTTGTTTTGCCTGAATACATCATTTCATTATGACTACCTGGGCCTACCTGCGTTTCTCTTCACCATCTTCACTACAAATCATGACAGAAGGACTCAACCAGTCAAAAGGTGAGGAACGGAAAGGGAAAGCCCCAAGGTTGAGATCCTGGATGGAGGTTATTGCCCTCTATGAGAGCCTGGCCCAGCGGGCTGAAGGATCGGCTCATCGAGACCGGGATTTTCTGAGGGGATTGTGGGTGGCGATCTGCCCGCCTGGAGTTGGGCCACGCCGTCACCGCCCCCCTGAGCTGCTGGAGATCCCGACCCCTGGGCCACGTTGTCACCGCCACCCCGAACCGTCGGAGATCCCGGCCCCTGGGCACTGCCTGTCCCTGCTCCCACCGGTTCCCGGGCCGAGGCAGCGCTCACTACAGCCGCTGCCTGTCCCCGCGCCGAGGCGGCATGCACCTCAGCCACCGCCTGTCCCTGCGCCAAGGCAGCGCCTCTCTCGACTGCCACAGGTCCTAGTGCCCGCTGCTGGTGAGCAGCCCCCAGAGTTTCCGTTGCCCACTACTGTGGAGCAGCCCCCAGAGTTTCCTGCTTCTCTGACTCCCTGTGATCCATTCGAGCTTCTGACTACCTGTACTCCGTCCGAGACTGCTAGTGCTCCCTGTGCTCCATCCGAAACTCCTAGTGCTCCTCCTGAGCTTCTGCCTCCCAGTGCTCCTCCAGAGCCCGCTGCCGGTCCCAAGAGGCTCCTTCGTTTCCTCCCGAGGCCCCAGCTGCTCATTTGTCGCTGACGTCTTCAGCGCCGCCTGCCGGACCCGCCTCCAGGGATCCGCTTCCTGCGCCGACGACGCCCACCAGACCTCCATGAACTTTCTGTCTCCTGCGTTGTCGCCCACCTGTGTTGGGAAGTATTTTTTTTTTTTGTTTGTTTTTTGTTTTAAGATTCCCCTCAATAAATTAAATAAATTGATCAAAATAGGCCCGGGAGAATGGACTTGGGTGTCAAAGACAGGCCCCTTGCTGTAACTCCCAGCAGGGCACATTTTTTTTTAGATGGACCAAGAGAAGACTTTACGCCTTCATACCCACTCTCAGAAACTTATTTCCTCACCCACCTGGTTTACCTTTGACCCACTGA
>NW_006800692.1:38943-53993 GCF_000485575.1 Poecilia formosa | reverse complement strand
GGGGAACATGCAGGATGGTCCAAAAGAGTGATGTTATTCTCTTGGAAGAACTCCTTTGTCAGGCGGGCATTGTGAACTGCAGCATCGTCCTGTTGAAAAACCCAATCATTACCACACAGACGAGGGCCCTCAGTCATGAGGGATGCCCACTGCAACATCTCCACATAGCCAGCTGCTGTTTGACGCCACTGTATAACCTGAGCTCCATTGTTCCATTGAAGGAAAACGCACCTCAAATCATGATGGCGCCCCCACCACTGTGCCGTGTAGAAAACATCTCAGGTGGGATCTCCTTATCATGCCAGTAACGTTGGAAGCCATCAGGTCCATCAAGGTTACATTTTTTCTCATCAGAGAAGACAACTTTCTTCCACCTTTCAATGTCCCATGTTTGGTGCACCCTTGCAAAGTCCAAACGGGCAATTTTGTGGCGTTGAAGAAGACGTGGCCTTTGAAGACGTTTTTTGTTTCCGAAGCCCTTCTCTCACAGATGCCGTCTGATGGTTATTGGGCTGCAGTCAGCACCAGTAATGGCCTTAATTTGGGTAGAGGATCGTCCCGTGTCTTGATGGACAGCCAATCGGATCCTGNCGGGAGAATGGACTGGGGTGTCAAAGGCAGGCCCCTTGCTGTAACTCCCAACAGTGCACATTTTTTTTAGATGGACCAAGAGAAGACTTTACGCCTTCATACCCACTCTCAGAAACTTATTTCCTCACCCACCTGGTTTACCTTTGACCCACTGATTTCCGAGGCCTGACTGCTGGAGGTTGTTCCTTAGGAAGTGGGTGTGGAGGTGGTTGGAACCTGTTAAGACCTAGTCAATGCTGTTCAAGAAAGACAACGGAAAGAAGTATGTGGAAAGCCGAGCACATGACCTAAACGACTTCATCATCAATGATCTTCTTAATCGCACCTGGGAGGTCTACAACCATGACTTCATGGAAGATGGAGTGATCTGTTGGATTCAAATTCTGCGCAGCAAGGTATGCAGAGTTATCAGGTGTAACTGGATCCACCAAGACCAAGGGCTCCCAGAATGGCATTGTAACATGGCTTGTCAACCCCTGGTGCTGCACTCCAATCAAAGCTATTGGGAGAGTGAGGTTGCGTACCTAGCTCCTTGTATTTAAGCTCCTCTACTTCAGTCACAAGTTGTTAGTCTGTCTTGTCACTTCCATTATTACTCCTCAGTATCGTCTCAAGTCTCCAGTTTTGGATTTGCTTTGGATTATTTTGTACTCCCTGGGATGTTCCTTTTTTCTAAGTTTGATTCTGATTTTGTTTCATTAAGCATTCACCATCTTACTCCGTTTTTACCTGATGTTTTTGGGTAGAGATTGAGTTCTGTTCCCATTCAGGAGGTAATGACCCCAACTCCCAGTGTGGGAGCCAGGCTCGACAACCCATAGCTCTATGGGGAGTTGGGGTTATGGAAAAAGTCTGGGTTCGGCATAAATGCTGTTACTAAAATGAATGGAAGTCAGTACAAAGTCCTAATAAATACAAACTTGTGTTTGTGTACGTGTGTATAGCATGGAAGTAAGAAAATCTAACACATTCTACCAAAAATATCTCACTTGTTAATTTTATGTACGCTCCTGATCAAAATCTTAAGACCAGTNTCAATGTTTGTGTAGCATATCTGTGTAAACAGTATACTATATTTCTAAATAACTGAAAATAGATCATGACCAACAAGGTCAATGGGCTAGTTCTCAGAAGTCAAGATACGACTCATAAAGGAGTAGACAGACTAGAAGTTTGCAGATGTGAGTGCCTTGTATTCACAGTGAATAATTATATAGATATATACATCACAATAAGAAAGGGAAAAAAAACAACATTCAAATGGCCATATTAAATTTAAAAAAAAAATACAACAAAGAAAACAATTAAATTAACAAATCAAAGAAACATAAATCAGTTCCGTAGTTCCGGCAACAAGCCACACCATTCAGTTTATAACCCTCCCCCCAACCCTCCGAACTGGGGTGGTTCAACAGGGTCAGGTGAGTTAGTTAGAGCACTTGCTACAGTTCCTAGGCTGACTAAAGTCAGATCAGAGTGGGGACAGTTTTGTTCATGGGCTGCAGAAAGTCTCCCACCAGCCTGGTGGGGAAACCAAATCTTTTGACACCACAGGTGAAATCCTTTTAGGCTCTTGGACCTGAATCTTCAGCTCGCCATCGAACCTGGCCTGGATAATAAAGCAGGACCAGTCTCAAATATATATAATCAAAACATTCTAGTGTGCACACAAAAAATAACGATTGGCACTCATTGCACTATGAATAATCCTAATAATCGTTTTGCTAATCAATGTATTTCCAAATACAAAAATTAAAGATAAATCTTATTCATAAAAAGTCAATAAATATGCTCCATACAAAATCAATCAACACCAAAAATGCAAAATCATCAAGCTAGGCAAATACTTTTTAAAAAAATAAATATTTAAGGCACCTCATTGTCCTCCAATTTGTTTTTTCAGAGTCGCAATAGAGCATCCGGATTGATATCAACTAACACTAAGTCTTCATAAAATGACTCACCAATTCCGCAGTTCATAAGGCATACAATCGGTTTTGTGTTTCTTTTATCCCTCAGCTCACGACAGGAGACTCATAAAGTTAGTACAATTTTATCAGCATCATACAAGATTACAGAAAAAAACAGAATATTACACTTAACCGACCTTCAACTCTGCTCTCCCAAACTCGCTCTAATCTTCCATGCTTCTCGCTCCAGCTAATAAACCTAGCTAATGGGCCGACGTTGGTACATGTGACTCAGACACTCAACAACAATTGGCTGCTTAGTAATTCTCGCGAGAATTGCAGCTGTATATACTAAACTATCGCGAGATTTTGGAAGGCGAAGGGGATAAATAGAGAACCAGAAAATGGAACTTAACATCTACACTCAGGTTACATTTGACATTGTCTAGCAAAATGTTTTTACGTCAGACTACATGGCTGCTTCATCGATGAGCTGCTCTATGTTGTTTGCTGCTGAGCAGAATCAATTTGTGGCTAAAACATTATTTTTACATCAACTTCTAAGTGAAACTTCTGTTAAAATCATTTAAAGGCTCAGAATCAGTCCAGTACCGGTACCAGTCCACATTCTCAGGGGATAAAGACTCACCTGGTGTAAATTTAAATCTTAACTATTGGACTAACACTTAAGAGAACTTTCCATCCATCCTTTTTCTGTACTCCCTTGTCCCTTAGTGGCGTTTGGAGGGTTGCTGGTGCCTATCTCCAGCTAACGTTCTGGGTGAGAGGCAGGGTACACCCTGGACAGGTCGCCAGTCTGTCACACAGCAACATAGAAACAATACTCACACACACCCACACACACACACCTAGGGACAATTTAGAGAGACCAATTAACCTGTCACAGTCATGTTTTTGGACTGTGGTTGGCAACTGAGTTGGCAACAGTGGGGTGAATATTGTTAACCGCAAACATTCAGACATGTCCTGGTTGGTCTGTCAGTCAAATCTCTCACTGTAGAGCAGAAGAGGACAGAGGCTGATTTTTAAACCTTTGCTGACCAAGATAAGATCAGGGGATAAGATCAGCTTCACATGTAAGTATCGGCCGATCACGATCCCCCAAAATTAAGGAAATCGGTTCCCAGAAATCAGTTGGCAAAAAAATGTATCCTATTATACATGTATATAATGTAAACGGCCAGAGATGCAATAACTTTATAGCAGGTGTGTGAATGACCTAATGATCGGACTGCTGATTGCAGCTGGTCCACATGGTTAGCAGAAGTAGAGGGCCCATCTAACCGCATTTTAGGACATAATATTAAAGTCACACAGTTTCCAGAGTTTAATAAACAATGATAAATTACTAATTGTGAGATATACAACTAGATTTAGTACATCTTAACATAACAGCTGCCTTGTATATTGTTCACTACCAAAAACTGCATGTTGATCATGGTAAGAACCTTTATTTTTTTTGTTCTTGCCTGAGGTACTCATTCTGACCCAGTTGGTCAACAATCCACTACCTTTGGCTGCTTCTGGCAGATCTTTTCTTTTTTGTTTCTGACGTCTTTCTTTACGTGGCATCTTTGAACTGAAAAAAGCAAAACATAATGAATTATGATGAGAACACTGTATTAAACCACACTACCAATTATTTACCCTTGTGTTTAAACCAATATGTTTGTCAGTCCATAGCACAACATAACAATATTATTTAAAGTCTGGATTGAGTTTTTCCCCCTTCATTAATGACACACTTTTATTACATACATTATATCTATCATGGTAATTCAGGGTGAGTTATTCTTAATTCTAAATTAATATCCTTCTAGAATAAATGCAATGTACATTATGCAGCAAAGGAAATTAGAAGATTGGACATTTATCCATTATGGAGATGATCGGTTTTGGACGGCGATGTGCTCCTATTGCATAAGTAATACTGAAGAATGACTGATATCATTAACGATACAGGGAAGAAGCTTTTCAGTTATCTTGCTTTGCTAACAAAGTCGTTAGCTAGCAGCTAGCTAATAGCACAACAACAACAGCCAAATGTCTGTTTGATAAAAATACTGAATCGATAGATAAGAACAGTTTTTCCTCACCTGTCTCCTCCCGCTCAGTAGTTCTTCAGAGAAAGGCAGATGCAGAGGCCTGTCAGTGTCTGTTGTATTTCATTACCTCTCTGCTTAAACCGCTACTCCGTGCTGAAGCAGAAACGATACAACGTTCAACGTTTTCCGTTATCTGACAAGTAGCAAGTCTACTCCACTTTATTCACCAAAAACTTTTTTTTTTAATTAATCAAAAACTGATCTGTAATCTGGAATGTTCGCTACGTTGAGCTCCAGTTAGCCGCTTTATCTCACTGTGCGAGAGGCAACTGCGTCATGGATCACGGGCAAAAGGTCAAAGGTAACAAGGTGACCGGAGGGCTAATTAATAAATTTAGTACATGTTATGTGTCAGAGGGCTTAGGAAATAATAATAATTAAAAAAAATAATTTTGAGCAAAAGGGCACTTGGTGCAAGGAGCAATAGGGGCAGGTGCTCAAGCCCCTCTAGCCCACACCCTCTCCACCATATAAGTTTCTACTTATATGTAGGAACTTATAAGTAGAAACTTATAAGTTTCTACTTATAAGAAGTTTCTACCATATAAGTTTCTACTTATATGGTGGAGATACATTGGACAACTCTACTTCCTCAAGGGGGCGGGGCCAGCATCATGTCAATTGAGCATTGTGTCAACACCACAGCCCACCTGAGTATTGTTGTTGACCATGTCCATCCCTTTATGGACATGGTCAGTGTGCCCATCTTCTGATGGATACATGCCATGTCATAAAGTGTGAATCATCTCAGACTCGTTTCTTAAACACAATTAGTTCACTGAACTTGAATGGCCTTCACAGTCATCAGATCTCAGTCTAGTAGAGCACCTGGGATGTGGTGGAATGGGAGACTTATATCACTTACATCATGTGCAGCCGACAAATCTGCACCAACTGTGTGATGCTATCATGTTTCCAGTACCTTGTTGAATCTCTGCCATGAAGGTTTAATGCAGTTCTGAAGGCAAAAGGGGATCCAACCCAGAACTAGCAAGGTGTGAAGTGGCTGAATATATGTTTGAACCTGTGCCAACTGACATAGATGAACGCTCTCAACACTGGGTGGTGGCTGAACCTTGTGGACATGGAAAAGTGGTGAATTTCAGTCACTTGCTGTTTGCATACGGATGGCTCTAAATCACACATGTCATTAAATTTACCCAAAATTGGATATCTATGATCTTTGTTAGTCTCTAAAGATGCCAATAGTTTTACACTGAAATTTAACTCCAGGGTGCCCCTGAGGTAATTCCAACAGGTGTATCTCCCTGACACATCATCTGATCTGCTCCAAAATTTTGTGCATTATCATGGCACAGCTTCAAACATTGTTGTGATACATTACTGACCTCACTAAAGTCCCACTCATTCAGAAAACACTAACGATTGTGTTATTTATATTTTGAAATTTTACATTATCAAAATGTGTACTTATTTTTTTGTAAGAACATGTTTTAGTTATTTACTTAATGAAGATGACTGGGCTTTTTTGGGGGAAATTCTGTAATGCTCAGAACTGAGGACCCAAAATTTCAGTCAGACACAAAGTAAAAAAATAAAAAATAATAAAAAAAATCTTTATTGAGGATCAGGGTATGGGACAGGCAACCACCGACAATGGGGCTAGAACCTCTTAAAGTGTTGGAGGATTTGGAGGATGAGGGGTTGTCCCTGGGGGTTGACTGTGGAGTGCTGAACAACTCTGCACTTCAGATACAGATCCAGTGTGGAAGTACAGGGAGAACAAAGGTAAGTAGCAGGTGACACATCCAGGGAGAATCAGAACTAGGAGGTCAAGGGGTTGAGGCAGGATCAGGATCAGGGTAGCAGTGAACGGTGGTCAGGGCACAGAAAAGGGTCCAACACATGCAGGCAATATCAGGGAGACAAATCCAGGGGTGAGGCAGGAGTCAGAGATCGAGAGGCAGAAGCAGGGTCGAGTCCAGAAAACAGTGAATAATCCGACGTGGGCTAGACAGGGCAGGGAAATCCAAGAAACAATAATCATGGTCGAGATCGTGCTCAGGTAAGGAAGAAATGCTGGATACTTACTCACACCAAGGTTTTCAAAAATCTGGCACCGTCTGCCTGCCTGAGAGCTGACTATAACTGCTGGTAAACAGGTGGAAGACATGAGCCTGATTGGGCTCCAGCGCAGCAGCATGCAGGTGAACCATCACCTCTTGATGGGAGAGGTGAATGCTGAGGACAAAAACAAAGCAGGCAGACGGGCCAGAAACATGACAACTTCAAACACAAAAGCATACGTTTTAAAAAATGGGTTATTTGAATGGCTCTTTGAAGTGAACGGGTCATGAAGATTCGATTCCCTTCATAGACCCATAAGTCCCATCACTGCTGTTCAGTACAGGGAGACTAAATTGGAAATGTATATTTTGTACTAATTATGCAATCAATCAATCTGATACTATTTGCTGTTATAGTAGCAGTTTTTTTTCTTTAGTATGATGTGCTTCAATCCCTGATAATGNTCTTAATTGTCTTTCATTTGTATCTTAAAATTATCATATAAATTAAATGTATATAATAATTTTGGGAAAGTTAAATTTTATTTTTGCAGTTGTAACCCATGACTCCACTTCCTCCTTCACCAGACCATTCCTTGGTGTTATGGAAGAAGAAATTTTTTCCCAGGAGCTGCTGTTAATATACTATTTAAAAGTTGCTGTAGTTCACAAAATGCTTTACTATCTTTTAGCCAATGTATTTGTAAAATCTTTAAGTGTTTTATGTAATTTAGCAGAGGACGGAATGTTTTGTTGAAGAAGACCTTTTTGTTGCAGCACATGTGTGAACAAGCCAACTGCTCTGCCCACGTTGTGCAGCGTTTTTTTATGTGGTTCCTTTGTCATGGGCAGGTGAACTGATGTTGACTGGGTGTTTTTCATGCAGGTGAACTATTTCCATAGTGTGCAGGTATGTTGTTACCCATCTGTCTTTTTATTTCACATTTTTGTTAATTTTTAGAGTTTTAGATTAGATCTTTTTTTTTTCACAATATGCACCTTGTTATGCGTTTCATTTATTAATCACCACAGATGTCAGCTGGTGATCTGAGTTTCTTTTAGTATTTGTTTTGTCCTGATTTAAAACATGTAACATGATTATTTGTATTAGCATTTAATGTTGAATGTTGCCATATAAGTCCAGACCTTTCCTGGCTGTTATGGATGAACGTGAACTGATGCTTTTCCTTCTGCTGAACTGTCTTATTTTATTCTGTACAGAATTAACACGCTATCAGGTAGGCTGTCCTGGAACTCCTGAGCCACCTTCATTTTCACAGTGCAGTGCTTTATCGGGTGGTATAACATCGAGCCCAGCCACATGTCATTGAGCTGTGCTAGTGCAGGTTAATCTTGAGACAAATCCTCAATTTTTGTTGTTTGGCCTATAGACTATATTAAATTGTGTCTAAAAATATTCCTTTTTATAGTCCCTAAATCAAACACTAACAACACATGTAGCCTGCTGATTTAACGGAATGAGCTGCATATTCAGGAATCAGTTTCTGACACTTTATCTACAGGCTAGAAAGTACTAATGAGCTTGTCTTACCCCAGGCAATCAAATGTGACACCTCATTCCATGGCCGCAAAACTGGGCAGACATAACCATGTGTGTATGTGTTTGATTTGGAATGCAAGGAAAAACAGAGATAGGAGGGCGCTCTCTATCTAACACTGACCTTGACTTTGTTCTCTTTTCTACATCACTCTGCCTGCTTTCAGTAGAACCACTTTCTTTCTCTGTTGTGCATTATGCTAATGTTCACACATATTTGCTTGCCTAAAAAAAAGAGAAAGATCTTTTTTGTTTGCCTGTATACTTGATCATTCTAGAGCCGTTGTGAAGCATCAAGAGGCATATTCATTATCTGTCATCATATTCATTTCTATGCTAATGAGAAACCCATTCCCGATGAAAATCTGTTTTCAGGCCCTCAAATAAAAGTAAGTGGCAATCACATATTGTTTGTTTTTGAGATTTGCCTTTAGATGAGCAAAAGCATTGCCAGCAATTTTGTGCACAGGCAATATTCCATAAATCATTGTACCAAATGCAAATACTAACCTGTTCATCTTCAAGTCTCAGTGCAGCTTGAGTCTTTCAGCTCAATAATGTAACATTGATTAAACAATACTTGGAGAAAAAGCTGGTTTGATAACCACTCTTTGAAGGGGACAACAAAGCCAATATTATATATTTTTTTTCAAAACATTCTAAAAATGAATAATGAGCTGACCTTACTTGTTAGAAAATTCTCAAGTGAGCCAATGTCCTTTAGAAACAACATACATTTTTGCCAACATTCATACATTTTTCAAATGAAATTTTAATGTGCCATTTTAGGCTAAGTGAATATTAATGAAGCATTTCATTCACACATTTCTTTATCCTAGTTAGGTGATATTTTAATTTCTGCTATTCACACTTACACTACTTTATATTGTAATATCAGAGAATACCCTCATAAAAGCAAGAAGAAAAGATTTTTAAAAATCTTTTGATTAGTAGTGTAGTTCTTTCAATGCTTTATTGAACATTTCTCTTCTTTACTTGGCTATTGGGAGTTAGGTAAAATATTCTATTTCTACTTAAATTTATTCAGTAGAAATGTTATGATTAGGGGGTGTTATTCATATTTTTATTAATTTCTATGCTCACATAAAACAATTAACTCACAATAAGTTGTCTTTATGTTAGGTGCACCATAGCACTTGAGACTTGAGACAACAGGGAACTGGGTGGATCCTTAAACTGTCTGGGAACTTGAGACACAGTGAGGTGGCCCTGAGAACTGAGGAACTGATCTCGTAGGGTCCGATAAACCTGGGGGAAAGCTTCTTATTGAAAGATTTCAGTGTTATGTCCCAGGTAGAGAGCAATACCTTTTGACCTGGCTGGTATTGAGGTGCTGGGATCCTCCTCCTGTCAGCCAGATGCCGATTCTGTGCTGCAGAGCAGTTGAGAGCAGCAATGGTCTGATCCCAGATGTGCCTGCAGTGACGGAGATGATGCGGAACATTGGTGACAGAGAGTTCTTTATCCTGTGAAGGAAACAATATCAGATTCAAAGGAAGGGAAGATTCAAATGGGGATAACCCAATGACAGATGAGACATGACTGTTATGAGCATATGCAACCTAGGGAAGCTGTGAACTCCAAGGAGTGGGATTAGTAGTACACACACAACAGAGAGAGGGCTCAAGTTCCTGGTTCATCTGTTTTGTTTGGCCTTTAGTTTGTGGGTGAAAACCCAAACTGAGCTCTACCCTGGCCCCCCAGGCACTCCCAAACTCCTTCCAAACCTTGGAAATAAACTGGGGACCTCGGTCAGACAGGAGGATTCCATGAAGACGGAAAACGTGTTTAATGAAGAACTGATCCGTTTCTTCAGAGGAGGGGCATTTATGTAATGGGATGAGGTGACAAGCTTTGGAGAACCGATCTATGATGGTGATGATTGCAGTGAAACTCTTAGAAAACGGCAAACCAGTAACAAAGTCAAGAACTATGCGAGACCAGGGGTGTCATGGGATCGTTAGGGGCTGGAGCAGCCCACTGGAGGGCCGATTGCGGGCCTTACTTCAGGCACAAACTTGACAGGAAAGCATATAACTTTTAACGTCAGCATACAGAGTAGGCCACCAGAAAGAATGACGGATCAGTGTAAGCATGAGATTGACTCCAGGATGACAGGAGAATTTAGCAGTGGGCCCAATGGAGAAGTTTAGATCTGACTGTGGAGGGAATGGAGATTCGGTTAGGTGGTCCAGACCCTGGGTCTGGTTCAAGGCATTGGGCCTCTTGAACTTCCTTTTGGATGTCCCGACTGACCGTCCCTACTACACCTGACTGTTGTCCCTTGCATCATAATTTTTCTCTGCTTGAGATAAGTGACAAGAGATATAGGCACAAAGATGGAGCTTGTTATCTGGAGGGGTGAGGAGGTTTCTGAGAGAGGACAGCCCCCACACCAGTATCTGAGGCATCAACCTCCAAAATGAATTGTCTGGCTGGATTTGACTCAGTGAGATTGGGAGCAGTGGCAAACCTTTTCTTAAACTCATTGAAGGCTTTGTCCAGGGCCATGCAGAGACCACTAAAGTCAATCAATCAAATTTTATGTGTAAAGCACATTTCAGCAGCAAGGCATTTCAAGGTGCTTTACATAATTAAAAAACAAAATAAAAACAGCATGTGACATTGAATTAACAGTAAGAAAGAGAAAGAGATTTAGGAAAAAGAAAAAAAAGAAAAGATAAAAAAAGATAAAAACATACTTTTGTTACAGAATTTAAGCGCCTGTCGTCGCCGGACTCCGCCATCCGTTTAACGCGGGTATTATCCAGGCCCTGTCGCCTAACACAGTGTTTTTCCACCACTGTTCCGCGGCACACTAGTGTGCCGTGAGTGATCATCAGGTGTGCCGTGGAAATTATTCAATTTCACCTATGGTACCGTATTTTCCGGACTATAAGCTGCTACTTTTTCCTAAACTTTGAACCATGCGGCTTTTCTGTGTATTTTTCTTCAACCACCAGGGGGCTCTCTAGCAGGAAGTGAATCATTAGAAGTCAAAATTGTAGATCAAAAAAGAACGCGTTAATTTTCATTTAGAACAACCACATGCTAGCAGCAGGCACGACGGAGAAATGTTTTCAAACTCATATGATGCAGCTTTTAAGTTGAGGACTGTTGATCTGCCACTACAGGAGGGAAATAAATGGTTAGTAGTGGCTAGCGGCGTAATCATGTATTTTTCTTACCACTAGATGGCAGTAGGTACAGAGCATTTTACATTAAAACAAGAGAATTAGTGATGCATGAATGTTACAGGCATAGACATCAATACGTAGACCCCTCATGGAGCGCTGAGTCGTACGTTACAGCGTCCGCCATCTTCTATGTGGCAGCAGAGGATCGGAGTTCCTTAAGTCCTGTTCTGTGTTTCAACCGTTTTACAAAACAAACTGGATTCACTGGCATTACCTTTCACAGGTAAGGATGAAAGATCAGAATTTCTTGACTTTGCAGCCAGAAATTCGCTTTTAAACAACCGGAAAATATTTCCTATGTAGCTAAATTGGGCCGAAGTAACCGCTGATTGTTAGCGTAGCAGCTAACGTTTTCATACTGTTTTCTAATGAGAGCTGATGTAAAGCCGCTGTTAGAGGAGAAGTGCATTAAAGATCAGGGGATTTAGTGAGGAAAGATCAGTCAGGATCAGAGCTGGAGCTGCTGTTCTTCTGTTNTGAGCTCTACCCTGGCCCCCCAGGCACTCCCAAACTCCTTCCAAACCTTGGAAATAAACTGGGGACCTCGGTCAGACAGGAGGATTCCATGAAGATTCGATTCCCTTCATAGACCCATAAGTCCCATCACTGCTGTTCAGTACAGGGAGACTAAATTGGAAATGTATATTTTGTACTAATTATGCAATCAATCAATCAATCTGATACTATTTGCTGTTATAGCAGCAGTTTTTTTTCTTTAGTATGATGTGCTTCAATCCCTGATAATGTTCAATCAAAAGATGTTTGTTTAATCTGAGATAAACAAATGTATCTAGTGTAGCATCAGTGTATCTGTAATCAATCTCACTAGTTTCTTGAAGAAATTTGTAGATGCGCATTCACCTGAATTACTTAGGCCTGGCTAGACATAGCCCCACCTCCTGAGACTGGTTTGGTCTTTGTGAAACGCATAAAGCCTGGATGAACTGATGAAGCTATGCCAAGCCTGGATTTCATGATCCTACTTTTATAAACAGTCCCCAGGGCTAAAAAAATGCTTTAGATATTTTCATCTGGTACAGCTTATTCTGCAGAAGCCTTTTAATCACCCATTCATTTAAGCCATGTCTGCAGCAGCAGGTAAAGACCTAAAACATCCCGGGGTTCTGAGGATCAGGGTTGAGGACCTCTAATGTAAAGCACTTTGAACTTACTTGCTGCTGAAATGTGCTTTACAAATAAACTTGATTTGACATGGCTATTCCAATTTAAGCTTTCTCTACAACATTGAAGGATAACCCCTTTTTATTTTTATTGGACTTTGGGCCCATTTTTTTGCCCACATAGGTGCTGCTGCACCGATAGGATGAGGTCAGAGCTTCTAGATATGGCCTGGGAAAAACATGTGGAGTTTTAGTGTAGTACTAAGATAATGACAAATGTCACTATTAATTATGTTGTCTTTACTTAATCCCCCTGAACTATTAATTAATTAATTAATTAATTAATTGGTTAATTAATATATATTTTTATTTCATTATCTACTGGTTTGTCTATATGAAGGGTGCCCAAACATTTTGCAACATGGGCCAAAATTGTAGACTCAGAACTAATTGTGGGCCAAAAAAAAAGACAAACAACAAACCTACAATAAAGTAGCTTGATATTTATTGTACATCCAAAACTACAATAAATATCGACAGTGTATTAGGACCACTGTAGATAGAAAAATGGGGAGTGAAAGTTCCACCAAAACCTTTTAAATTTTCTTGAAAAATTTTCTAAAGAAAATGTGACATTTTAAATTTCCAGGGGATTTTTTTTGTAAAAATTTCTGATATGAATCTAAAAATTTGATTTTTCTTGCTCTTTTTTCCCTAGACAATTTCAAATATTACTCTCAAAGGTTTTTTTTGTTAGCAGGAAATTACTACTTACCATTTTAATTTTGCATGTTTGCTGTATTAAAATAAATACATCTAGGTTCAGTTTCTTTTGGGCTTGATTTAATAAATCTATTTTCAGTAATAAGAACAGGATTTGGGTCACTTTATTTCAAAATCCTTTCTATATTTAGTCAAATTTAAGAAAGAATAAAAGTTGATTTTGGTGCAACAAAGTTGACTTTTCAGTAAAAGTCTGGTTAAAATTGATTTACCTTTTGTTAAATCTTGATTATAAAAAGACAAATATGGTGTGTTGTACCTTACATTTTCCTTTATGTTGGTCTTAGTTTTCACCCTGATTACAAATTAAAAGTCTGCATCTACGGGCCAAATTTGTATCATTTTTAAATTGCAGTTAGGGGCCTTAAAAAATCAGCACAAGGGCCACAAATGGTCCCCAGGCCACACTTTGGACACCCTGAGTTTATATCTTGTACACTGTTGCTGATGATACATTTTACATTCTCTCCTGGTCACACAGTTTCTTTGCAAAAGATTATTTCAAATGTATAATACATAATTATGTTTGCAAAAAATGATTAATGTATTTTATTTCCTTACAAAGTAGGTGAATTACAACATTGAACTAAGTAAGGTAAATAAACAGTATTTTAAACGGAAGTGTTTAGCTTTCCCAAGCTAAAAATGAAAAGCACTTGATTTGCCTGAGAGAGCTGAAATGTAATCAGCTTCCTACTGGAAGAAGACAGACACCATAGCAAGAACAGAAAATTTGAGAAGCATAGTTAGGAGCAGCAGCAGTGCTTGTGTTGAGTCATTGGACTGGAACAGATGTACGTTAATTGGAAATAAAACTGACAGCTCTGAGAGAGAAATGAGGTGCAAAAAAGAGAGTGGGGGAGGAGGGATCAACATCATCAGCAGACACACCTAGAGCCTGGAATATATTAGGGAGTATGCTCTCAGATCTGAGGACAGTACTTCAAACATCTTGTCCTCATTATGTATTTATTGTTTTTTATTATAGCCTGTATTTCTTGCTATTTTGTACACTGACTCAGAGGGGGAAAAAAAGGGGTGAGGTGCTCACCCATTTATATTCTCATCCAATGAGGTTGTTTCCACAGAAATTTGTCTCTAACTCGAAAATTCAAAGAAGACAAGTGATTCCAATCAGCCACAAACAGAATAGTAGAGTGATGCTTTTAGACAGGAGGGGGAGAAAAGGGTGGAGGTGTTACTGCTAATGGGTGGGATGGTGAGGCTGGAGCTGTGGAGGGCAGGGATGCTGCTGAATGAAAGGGATGCTTTATAGTTTTCAGGTCGGACTTGGTGTGTTTGAAGCTGACAGCTTCTACTGCCAACTGAAAGAGCACAGGGGAAGTCGGGGGAAATATGGGCTATGAAAAAAGTGACAGGGTCCCTCATTGAAGCCTGCTGCTAGGAAAGCTGAGATAAAAGCCCTAAGAGATAATACAGTAAAAGAGATATGTGGATCTTATTTATGTTTATCATGAATCTTAAAGATACTAAAACGATAAAAAAGAAACAAAAATGCTGAAAAACTTAATAGGAGAGGGCATTTTAGTGAGCAGCTTTGTTTAATTAGAAGACAAAAGAATGTGGATACTCATAATAAAGCCACTGGTGTCTGTCACATGACAGGATTTTAAAATTGTTGACCAATTTTCAAAATCTGAGGGACCACACATGTCGATAAAAAAATCTGAGTATCAACAGGTTTGCTCTGGGAGA
>NW_006800692.1:30242-37323 GCF_000485575.1 Poecilia formosa | reverse complement strand
AAAAAAAAAAAAAAAAAAAAGACCCAAAAGGGCACTTTTGGGCAAGGAGCAAAAAGGGCAGCTGCTCAAGCACCCCCAGCACCCCCCTCTGCACGTGCCTGATCTGCAGTGTCACCCAAACTGATTTCACTCATCACTCAAGATTCCAGACAGAAAATCCTGCAAAACCATACCATACCATACCATACCATACGTGAATTTACAGTAGATAAACATGACTGACAATGTAGAAGCAATGGCGATAGTTTGTGGACTTATTTTAAGTGATAAAAGACATAAAACGAAAAGGAGTTGGATAAAGGAGTGAAGACAGTGCTCTATTAGCTGTGCTATGATTTGGATTTGAGTTGTTCTGATTTCAGTCATTAACCTGTATTGCACTGTGTTTAGATTGTGTTCTATTCTGTGCTTTTATTAAGCTTCACTGGATAAATATATGAAGTTTTTGATGTTTACAATTACCATGAAGAACAATGGGCACAAAATAACGGATACAAATAAAGCTAATTAATTTTAAAACCAGGCATTTGTCATGATTTTTAGTGTGGTTTGATGAGAACGAACGCAGAGACCCAAGTAGTGATGAAGATGATGATAAATCTTTAATGATGGTGATAGCTCGAAACAGTCCAAGTCAGGCAGCACGGCAGGAACAATTAGTACACAGCTAACAACCGGTAGCAACTGTGAGCTTGGCAAACCAGGACTATACAGTTCTACTGGAAAGCAGACTGACTCATGCTACTGACAAACGACGACATAAGATAAGGACCCGACAGGTGGGACTAAATACTGGGAGGGTAATCAAAGAAACGAGACACAGCTGGGAACAATCAACAGGGAAGACAGAGAGATTCACAGGGGAACAGACTAATAAACACAGAAAAACCTCAAAATAAATACACAGAAAACACAGATCACCCCAGCATTAGTAAATGTTTTACTAGGCACAACTACAATCTACCTGCAATTCATGTCAGTGTCAGTGTCAAGCCCTGCATGAATAAATAAGCTTATTGTTATAACCAAATTATGTCAAGTTAATGACGGAGAGTAGAAAAGTTACTAGGTACATCGACTGCGATACCAATTTCGCCCCGACTCTTCTTGTCATTTGTGTTGATATTACTTACTAGGGGTGTAGTGATACAATAATCTCACGATACAATACGATATATGACATTCTGATCACAATACGATATATATCATAATATTGGCAAACGATACAATTCAAAACAATTCAATGCACTTTTATGATTTTCCGAAAGATTTTAGAGGGACAGAGTGATTTTGGTGAGATTTTGTGTTCCATAGACTTGGAGTTAATTAACTGAAAACTGATTAAAAGCACCAACTACACAATACCCGACTCTGATTGGACAGACACTTAGAGTCTACAGCTGGACAAAATGAATCAAAGATGCTGTGAGAAAATTTGTTTCTGTCATTTAATTCATGTGGGTCTGACATAAAACTCAGTTTCAACAGTGATCTGGGAGCCGAGTGGGGGGAATATCAGCCTCTGTAGACTCTCAATATGTAAATGATTGCACTTATGTTTTTCTTTTTGACATAGTGTGGCTGCATTTTGGACCTTGAGTCACAGAAAAACAAAACCCAATTTGGAAAAATTTTAATTTTTTTCCACTGTGAAATGATCAAATATTCATAACGAATGGTTTTTATAAATTAGAATGACAATGTATGCCATACATTTCTTAAACCGATGTAAAAAATATTGCAAGAAACACAATTTTATAACATTAGCATGAAAATAAAGGCAATTCCTCATTCGTTTGTATGCAATTTTTGACAAATCATCATAGGTAAAAGCTAGATGCCAAAAAATGTATTTGTGTGTTGCGGAGGGGGTGGGGGGTAAACATAGTCTTTTGGACTATGGGGAAAGGCTATTTTACCTTGACCCCTGGAGTTAGCCGTGGCTGTAAGCCGTTTACTACTAGCTGTTGGGGGAGTGGCTCTGCCTCACCCCGTAGTGATCGAGTCCTGGCAGCTGCGCAGCGCCACCATTCCCTTCTTGCATATTTGAGTAGCTGCCTCTCAGACTGCCAGGATCTCGTCGTTCTCTCAGTCTCTGATACTGTTTGTCAGTTACTAATATGAATGATCGATCAGCCATCGTCGTCATGGCAATCCTCGCAGCACCGCGGATTCCGGCTGGGGGTTTCCCCTCTTCGTCTTCCAGCTCAAAACAGAGCGCCACTGCCTGCTGTGCTTTCATTCGTCAAGTAATCCAGGCACGTGCAGGGGAGGGGGCTAGAGGGGCTTGAACACCTACCGCTTTTGCTCCTTGCCCCCAACAAAGTGCCCTTTTGGTCAATTTTTTTAAAAATTATTATTATTATTATTATTATTATTATTATTATTATTATTATTGTTATTATTTCCTAAGCCCTCTGACACATAACATGTACTAAATTTATTTGTTTTTTTTGTTTGTTTTTTTTTTTTTTTTTCAAGAAAAACAACATAATAAGCCTTCCGGTCACCTTGTTACCTTTGACCTTTTGCCCGTGACGCATGATGCAATTGCCTTTCGCACAGTGAGATAAGGCAGCTAACTGCGGAGCTCAACTTAACAAACGTTCCAGATTACATAACAGTTTTTAGTGAATTAAAAAAAAGCTTTTGATGAATAATGTGGAGTAGACTTGCTACTTGTCAGATAACGTAAAACGTTGAACGTTGTATCGTTTCTGCTTCAGCACGGAGTAGCGGTTTAAGCAGAGAGGTAATGAAATACCACAGACACTGACAGGCCTCTGCATCTGCCTTTCTCTGAAGAACTAGTGAGCGGGAGGAGACAGGTGAGGAAAAACTGTTCTTATCTATCGATTCAGTATTTTTATCATACAGACATTAGGCTGTTGTTGATGTGCTACTCGCTAGCTACTAACTAACGGCTTTGCTAGCAAAGCAAGATAACTAAAAAGCTTCTTCTCTGTATTGTTAATGATAGCAGTCATTCTTCAGTATTACTTATGCAATAGGGGCACATCGCCATCCAAAACCTATCATCTAAATAATGGATATTGTTGAAGAAGATATTAAGTTATAGTATATTTTTGGGAAATATCTCTGGCTCAATCTTCTTATGGATCCCAGGTTCTCCCGGCGTACTACATGTAGCCACACAGAAAACAAGTGTTGACGTCACAGAATTACAGAGTTTAATCCAATAGAAGACAACGTATGAAATTACAACAGAAACTGAAAACAACAGAGACATACATTAATTTACCTGAGACAAATAGAAAAGAAGAAGGAAAGAAAGAAAAGCAAAGATGTGCAAAGACGTCTTTGGAGAATTGCAAGAGCAAATCTAATTTGTTACTTCTGTGTAGAAAGTTTTATAGTAAAGGCGTATTCTTATCTTTAATTTATTCAAATAAGGCGTATCTTTGCTCATCCAACCAGGAGCTATCTCTGACCCTTTCTCTAAAGTTAGGAACTCCCTGCAAGTCACGATCTAAGGCCATTTGTCCCCACTGTCTAAACAGAGTGGAAGCAGAGACTCTCCTGTACTGGCCTGGACTCCTGCTGTTTTATGGCTTTTCACAGATGAGTGTGAAAAGCTTTAACTTCTTCTGATTGTTTCCCAGACAGAAAAAAGGCACTTTTAAAAAGATCTTAGCAAACAATCTGCTGTAACTACAGGTAACATAAAGGTCAATAGGGCAGAATACGTTATTAATCTGAAAACTATAATTAGGCTATTTCAATCAAGACATGTTAAGTTTTAAAACTAGCATATTCTAAATTTATTTTCTTAACAATACATGTCCGATCTTCTAATTTCCTTTGCTGCATAATGTACATTGCATTTATTCTAGAAGGATATTAATTTAGAATTAAAAATAACTCACCCTGAATTACCATGATAGATATAATGTATGTAATAAAAGTGTGTCATTAATGAAGGGGAAAAAACTCAATCCAGACTTTAAGTAATATTGTTATGTTGTGCTATGGACTGACATCATAATTCATTATGTTTTGCTTTTTTCAGTTCAAAGATGCCACGTAAAGAAAGACGTCAGAAACAAAAAAGAAAAGATCTGCCAGAAGCAGCCAAAGGTAGTGGATTGTTGACCAACTGGGTCAGAATGAGTACCTCAGGCAAGAACAAAAAAAATAAAGGTTCTTACCATGATCAACATGCAGTTTTTGGTAGTGAACAATATACAAGGCAGCTGTTATGTTAAGATGTACTAAATCTAGTTGTATATCTCACAATTAGTAATTTATCATTGTTTATTAAACTCTGGAAACTGTGTGACTTTAATATTATGTCCTAAAATGCGGTTAGATGGGCCCTCTACTTCTGCTAACCATGTGGACCAGCTGCAATCAGCAGTCCGATCATTAGGTCATTCACACACCTGCTATAAAGTTATTGCATCTCTGGCCGTTTACATTATATACATGTATAATAGGATACATTTTTTTGCCAACTGATTTCTGGGAACCGATTTCCTTAATTTTGGGGGATCGTGATCGGCCGATACTTACATGTGAAGCTGATCTTATCCCCTGATCTTATCTTGGTCAGCAAAGGTTTAAAAATCAGCCTCTGTCCTCTTCTGCTCTACAGTGAGAGATTTGACTGACAGACCAACCAGGACATGTCTGAATGTTTGCGGTTAACAATATTCACCCCACTGTTGCCAACTCAGTTGCCAACCACAGTCCAAAAACATGACTGTGACAGGTTAATTGGTCTCTCTAAATTGTCCCTAGGTGTGTGTGTGTGGGTGTGTGTGAGTATTGTTTCTATGTTGCTGTGTGACAGACTGGCGACCTGTCCAGGGTGTACCCTGCCTCTCACCCAGAACGTTAGCTGGAGATAGGCACCAGCAACCCTCCAAACGCCACTAAGGGACAAGGGAGTACAGAAAAAGGATGGATGGAAAGTTCTCTTAAGTGTTAGTCCAATAGTTAAGATTTAAATTTACACCAGGTGAGTCTTTATCCCCTGAGAATGTGGACTGGTACCGGTACTGGACTGATTCTGAGCCTTTAAATGATTTTAACAGAAGTTTCACTTAGAAGTTGATGTAAAAATAATGTTTTAGCCACAAATTGATTCTGCTCAGCAGCAAACAACATAGAGCAGCTCATCGATGAAGCAGCCATGTAGTCTGACGTAAAAACATTTTGCTAGACAATGTCAAATGTAACCTGAGTGTAGATGTTAAGTTCCATTTTCTGGTTCTCTATTTATCCCCTTCGCCTTCCAAAATCTCGCGATAGTTTAGTATATACAGCTGCAATTCTCGCGAGAATTACTAAGCAGCCAATTGTTGTTGAGTGTCTGAGTCACATGTACCAACGTCGGCCCATTAGCTAGGTTTATTAGCTGGAGCGAGAAGCATGGAAGATTAGAGCGAGTTTGGGAGAGCAGAGTTGAAGGTCGGTTAAGTGTAATATTCTGTTTTTTTCTGTAATCTTGTATGATGCTGATAAAATTGTACTAACTTTATGAGTCTCCTGTCGTGAGCTGAGGGATAAAAGAAACACAAAACCGATTGTATGCCTTATGAACTGCGGAATTGGTGAGTCATTTTATGAAGACTTAGTGTTAGTTGATATCAATCCGGATGCTCTATTGCGACTCTGAAAAAACAAATTGGAGGACAATGAGGTGCCTTAAATATTTATTTTTTTAAAAAGTATTTGCCTAGCTTGATGATTTTGCATTTTTGGTGTTGATTGATTTTGTATGGAGCATATTTATTGACTTTTTATGAATAAGATTTATCTTTAATTTTTGTATTTGGAAATACATTGATTAGCAAAACGATTATTAGGATTATTCATAGTGCAATGAGTGCCAATCGTTATTTTTTGTGTGCACACTAGAATGTTTTGATTATATATATTTGAGACTGGTCCTGCTTTATTATCCAGGCCAGGTTCGATGGCGAGCTGAAGATTCAGGTCCAAGAGCCTAAAAGGATTTCACCTGTGGTGTCAAAAGATTTGGTTTCCCCACCAGGCTGGTGGGAGACTTTCTGCAGCCCATGAACAAAACTGTCCCCACTCTGATCTGACTTTAGTCAGCCTAGGAACTGTAGCAAGTGCTCTAACTAACTCACCTGACCCTGTTGAACCACCCCAGTTCGGAGGGTTGGGGGGAGGGTTATAAACTGAATGGTGTGGCTTGTTGCCGGAACTACGGAACTGATTTATGTTTCTTTGATTTGTTAATTTAATTGTTTTCTTTGTTGTATTTTTTTTTTAAATTTAATATGGCCATTTGAATGTTGTTTTTTTTCCCTTTCTTATTGTGATGTATATATCTATATAATTATTCACTGTGAATACAAGGCACTCACATCTGCAAACTTCTAGTCTGTCTACTCCTTTATGAGTCGTATCTTGACTTCTGAGAACTAGCCCATTGACCTTGTTGGTCATGATCTATTTTCAGTTATTTAGAAATATAGTATACTGTTTACACAGATATGCTACACAAACATTGATAAGTTTTAATTATTGTTATCAAACTTTGTCAAACTCGGCGTTTTGAAGCCAAAAATACCTCAGAAATATACAGAGCCAACCATGAGAATCAACTCATTCAAAGTTTAAACTCAGTTTCACACAAACACAAAGACCCTAGCATAAATGTTTGGCTGTAGAACGGGACCGTTCCAGGTCGCTATCAAGCTAGCAGCTTTACTAATCCTTTACATTAGTGAAATTGTGTGTTTTTGATATTATCAGGGCTTAAAGTAAAAAAAAATCCTGAGCCTGAAACTTATAGTTATGATAGAAATTAACTATAGCGTTGCTATTGCCACAGTTTAATAAAAAGTGTCTTTGAATAGTGCAAACAATTGCTTCTAACAATACAATTAACAAGCTAAACACTCAAAATAAGACTTCAGTACATTTCAACTCAAAACAAAATGTAAGATGTCTGTGCCCTAAAGGTTTGCCTTACAGGCAAAAATCCCTCAACATTAAATAAGAGTCCTTTCAGTCAATGTTTTTGCAAGTAATTTAGAACATGCAACATTACCAACTAAATCAGTTTCTCAACCTTTTTGGGCCA
>NW_006800692.1:26416-27872 GCF_000485575.1 Poecilia formosa | reverse complement strand
CATAATTCACATCTAGTTCGTCGCTCCGTTTAATGTCCCGCTTCTCCTGTTTCAGAGTTTTGCGCAATGTGCGAGTCGTTTTTTTTTTGTTTTTTTTTTACCCCATAAGGTGCAGGGCGTATCGATGGGGAAAAGGCAGACTGACATAAACCTTTTAAAACAACGGAAACAATGTCGGTATTCTGATTATTGAAATTTAAAAGTGCTGTGGTACCGTTGTTCTATCAGCCCCGTTTCATACCGGACCACTTACAGCACCGGTGTTAACGCTATAAAATGAACGCCCTCTATCGAGGTATCACCATGGAGGGATTCCTTTATTTAAATGGGTTCATTTTTCAGAGGGATACAAAGTGAGGGTATCATGATTTTAGTAATTACATGTTTATAAGAGCGATTTATTGTTGTCCTTCCATGGAAGCGGGCAGCTTTCAAACAGAAATAAAACACTTTTTAATGTAAGTTGCTGCTTTGACATGATCACAGAACTGCCAAAACATATGTACAAAAATCCTCAACATAAAATATTAGAAAATCAGACACCAGACAAAGTGAATCACAGCAACGTCATCAGCCGGTGTAACGCTGAACTGATGCGGTGAAGCTACTAGTAGCAGGAGCGGAGCTGTGCCAAAAGCTACAAACACTGAATAGAAGAAGAAGAGCTGCCATCGATACAGTTGCAGCCAGGCATGATTTAATGTTACACAATACAGTTTTAGGAAGTTGCTCAAAGTCTAAACTGGTATTGTTGTGATTGTGAGGTGTAAAGTTTACCTTCGACCAAACGCCCCCAAAGAAATCACAGAGCCCCCCTTTTGTAAAAATTTCCGCCAGCTTCCCGTCTTTTCCCCTTTCCTCTAGCCATGCCCAGCGCCACCTGTTTTTAATTCCTTTCTCAAGTAAATGTGTTTCTTTACCGGGTGAGACAAATTCCATCTTTTCATATCGCATTTGATTTAACCGAACGCATGCACTTCTTTTCTACAAAACGTTTTACAGTCATTGGTCAAGAACACGGGAGCTGGAGTTCTGATTGGCAGACATCTTTGTCTATTATCTACAGTTTAGTTGAGGCGGGCCATTTGGTCCAATGCTTGCCTTGCTTGGAAGTCTGGCCCCCAGACGGAGCTCTTTACGCCTAAGTTTCAAACTTCTGGGTTCCGGTGATGTCACTTTCCGAGATGGCTGCTTGAGCTGACTACTCCTCCGGTAAATCTTAATTCGACCCCCATTATTTGCCAAATATAACGAAAAATGAGTAAAATTGAGTCTGTAAGGGGGTCTAGAATGGGGAAAAGGGACGGGAACAGGAAAACCACGAATGAAGACTTAGCACATGAAAGAAAGACGGCAGCTAGCTCACCAACTCATCAGCACCTCGACGAAGCTAATGCTAATCCGCTTTCCACTGACGCGACAGGACTAACGCAAATTCTGGGGGAGTTACGGGACT
>NW_006800692.1:24530-26185 GCF_000485575.1 Poecilia formosa | reverse complement strand
CTGGATCCGCTGAAAGCTAACCACTTGTTCTCATTAACAGTGGCCGAACTGGTGAACCCTTCCTGACTCCTGCTCCGAGTTTTCTCCCCAACCCTTTCCCCTCTTCAATAAACTTGTTGTTTTGTACAGACGTCTCCTGACTGTGTTCGTGCATGTGGGTTCGTAAACTGGAACCAAACATGACAAAGAGAAAATACTCTTTGGACAAACAAGACTTTTATCGATATCTGCAAATAAGGAATTTTGTTAACTTAAAATTTAAACCAATTACTGACAAGAATATAACATTACTGGAAATTTTTATTAATGCCTATAAATAAAAAATTAAAGGGAAAATTATCTCCCTTATCTATAAAAACCTAATAGATCTAAAAAAAACAATTCAACCCTACATATCAAAGCAAGATGGGAGAGAGAGGGCAATTTGACGATAACAGAAGAGGAATGGACAATAATATGGAACTATCAATGGACATACAATAAATCACTACATTGGCAAGAACATGGATGGAAAAATCTGGTAAGATTCTTTATCACACCTGCTCAGAAATGTCACTATGATGGAAATTGTCCCGCATGTTGGAGAAAATGTAGAAATCAAAATGCAAACCATTATCATGTCTTCTGGGACTGCCCAATTATAAAAGATTATTGGAAAGAGATAAATAGTGCCTTAAAATATATTTTTATGCAAAACATTCCTTTTGAGTTCAAGCTTATATATTTAGGCATAATTCCTCAAGACGCCACAAAAAGAAACAAATATCTGATGACTATTTTATTAACGGCAAGTAAGAAAAACATTACAAGAAAATGGTTGTCACATGACAAACCAACTGTAGACAACTGGATTAACATAACATTTAACATATGTAAAATGGGAAAAATAACAGCCTCTCTCAATCACAGGACTGAACAATTTGATAACATTTAAATCCTCCAACAGTGTTGGAGGATTTGGGTAGATTATGTAAAACCTAAAAGACCTGATTTCATCTTTAAAGACCAAACTTATTATCCTGGACAATCCACTCTCCCATGATAGCCATACCTTATAGTTATTTTATATTATATTTTTTGTTACTGTATTTCCTTTTCTTTTTTAATTATTTTTTCTCTTTTCTTTCCCTTAGTTTCTTCTTTCACACTTTTTTTTCTTTATGATCACTTTATAATCTTTCCCAGAGAAGTGTAGTTATATTTTTGAGTTGACTGTTATAAGGCAATGGTCTACATGTGAATCGTATTTCAAATGTGGAAGTTAGTATGGTGATGCCTAATGTCATGTAAATGATACTTTCTCGAGAATCAATAAAGATATAATTAAAAAAAAAGTTTCAAACGTCTGACTAAATAAACCTTCCTTATTTTAATTGTAAGTAGTTATTTAAATGTCCTGTGAGATGATATACTTACCCATGTATCCATAACAACCGGAACTTTCAATATCCAGCAAGTTATTTTCGCAATGGGCTCTTTGCACCTCAGCTTCCGCGTTCGGGGAAAAGCAGCTCGATTGTTTCCGATCCAATAAAAATATCATTTTACACTAGGGCTTGGCCAAGGTTTGTACATCGATCCGAAGCCCCAACAAGTCAGCTGGAGAAAGGTTTTAAGATGTTCGCCTTGTTATACATTCACTGACACGAAGGTGA
>NW_006800692.1:20730-23199 GCF_000485575.1 Poecilia formosa | reverse complement strand
ATCTCAGCTTTATATATATTTATCTCAGCTTCGCTTCACTGAGGGGGCCCCTTAGTGGTCCTGGGGCCCTAAGTGGCTGCTTAGTTTGCTTATGCCTTGGGCCGGCCCTGGCTGAGAGCACAAATGTAGGTCCTTCAGAGGTTGTGTTTGGTTCTTTCCCATTGCACTCTTCTTTTTTTCATGTGAGAAATGATCCAGATTCCCCTCCCTGTTTGTTTATTATTATTATTAATTACAGCCAATAGCAATGCAGTGTGGCATAGTCTAAATTTACACCAGTGAAACGCAATATGACCAAAAAAAAAAAAAACTGGGATAAACTTACCCTTCCTGCGTTTATTCTGTAGATTCTATTTTTCAACCCTACAGGTGAAAAATGGTGACCTCCATGGATAAAAATATAACAAAAAATATAAAATGTTTTAAAATAGAGTTTTTCATATGTCACAAACAGCACATTTTTTAATAAGAATAAGAAAATTACAACATTGTAATTTTGGCCAACATGTTCAACTAATAATGAATCCCTATTACACACCACACACAGCAGGATTATCGGTTACAATTATCTTAAACATTTTTCCATTCTAAGATTCTCGGAAGGGGGAAATCGGGACAAAAATGTGTTGCCATGTGAACTAGCTCTACATGATTCGCTGTCAGGCCCCACAGCAAAGGGTTGGAACTGGACAACTGTCACCTCCAAATCACTGAATGGCATTAAACAGATCTATGTAATTAATAATTATTCATCTTTAATTCTGCTTAATTCAAATAATCCAGGTATGAGAATAAGAATATTCATTAACCAGTCTTCCTATTCCTACTATTTCCACATCTTAGATTTTTCAAATTCTTATAAATGTATACATTTCTATGCTGTAATCTTGTACAGTATAGAGAGATTATCAGTTGACATCACTCAAGTACACCATGTGTACTGTTCCCTCAGCCTGCAGAAAGAAAGCAATCATAGATTATTCTAACTATTTACAATTAGGCTAATAAAATTATTTACAACTAGCAGCCAGCTGCAGCTCATCGTTCCCAATGAAACTCAAACACAAAATTAATCATAATACTGGAAATAAAGAGGGTTTATTTGTTTGTGAGCACAACAGATACACACACAACCTGACTACAGAAAGAGTCAGCCGGCCTTTAAATCTGCCACCGGTTGCCATGGTCACCTGCCTTTGTGCAGAAGTTACCCTGAGCAAAGACAGGTGATCTGTGCTGGCTTCCATGTGCAAATAAGTTTGTTAGCCTAATTGGAAATAGAATAATATATGCTTGTTTACTTTCTTTAGGCAACAGTACACTGGATGCTGACACCTGATGTCGACTGATTATCCCTCTATACCATCGGTCACCAATCTTTTTGAGACTGGGAGCTACTTCACCAGTACAGAGTAACATGAAAGGCTAATTGTTTGATACACACATACATTTTCTTGGCCCAGCCTTTGTAACAGTAATACATTTCCATATATATGACTAGACATATTAAATTCCCGGAGAAATTTAACCGGGGCCTGATCATACTAATGTAAGGGACTACTCACAATCAGTAATGAATTACCATGGCAAATATGGTTAATTGCTATTATGTAATCAAAAGTTCTTAGTTCACAGAGTTTTAACTTTGATTCCCTTTTGGAGCGTTTCTGTACGATTCTAAATTGCCCATAAGTGTGACAGAGTATGGATTGTAGCAGCAACAGCTGCAGCTGTACGGCTGTATGCTGTGAGTACCTTGAAATTTTCCTTTAAATAAAAAAAAAGAAAAGAATAGTTATTGTATTTTTTATTAGCTAAGCCTCTTTACTATTAACAAAATTGTGGAGAAAAAGAAAATCTTTGGTGTCAAAACATCTTGTACGTAGCACACATCAGTGTGAGTCTGTGGGGGCGGGCAGCCAAAGCCTAAATCTTATTGGTCAGTTTACTTTTGTTAATTTGGCACCTTTTTTTCTTTATTTACAAACGATGCTAAACAATAAAGACATGAAAGTGTAGTGGTATAGAAATATAGATATTTCTACACAAATACTTTAAAGGTGAGAAGTTCTGTATGACCAGTATGGGGAATTTTATTTTATTTTTATATAAAATAAAAAAATTCCCTTCTCACCCTCCGCGGGTGGTCTCTTTCATCCTCTGAGCTCGGGTCCTCTACCAGAGGTCTGGGAGCTTGAGGGTTCTCCTCCAGTATCTTGGCTGTGCCTAGAACTGCACATTTCTGGACTGAGACGTCTGATGTGGTTCCTGGGATCTGTTTGAGCCACTGCTCCAGTTTGGGGGTGACTGCCCCGAGGGCCCCGATGACCACAGGCATCACTGTGGTCTTCACCTTCCAGGCCTTCTCCAGTTCCTCTCTGAGGCCCTGGTATTTCTCCAGTTTCTCATGCTCCTTTTTCCTGTTGTTGTAGTCACTTGGTATTGCGACAGCCACCACAACGGCTTTCC
>NW_006800692.1:9945-20720 GCF_000485575.1 Poecilia formosa | reverse complement strand
TTTGGAGTTTCTGTGCTGATTAATTTTTTTGATAAGTGATAAAAGCAGGGTAGCTCTTGAATTGCTACAAAATAAAGCTGTATTTCCTTCAGCCCACTGGCTGTAATGTTGACACGTTGAGATGCCATGAGATTTAAATTCTGAACATCATGGCATGGAGTGCATCCCAGTTTTCCATGTCTGGCATATAACCATTCATTTTAGCTTTTAAACTGGTTATATTGATCCTGTGTCCAGACAGAGGGATAATCAGTAGGCCCAGGCATCATGACCTGGTGTTTGACCATGTCCCTCGGGGAGCCCTGTGGGGGGTTCTGCTGGAGTATGGGGTACCAGGCCCATTGATACAGGATGTCAGGTCCCTTTACGACCGGTGTCGGAGTCTGGTCCGCATTGCCGGCAGTAAGTCGGGCTCATTTCCAGTGAGAGTTGGACTCCGCCAAGGCTGCCCTTTGTCACCAATTCTGTTCATTTCTTTCATGGACAGAATTTCTAGATGCAGCCAAGGTGTTGAGGGGATCCGTTTTGGTGGCCTTAGGATTGCATCTCTGCTTTTTGCGGATGATGTGGTGCATTGGCTTCATCAGGTTGCGATCTGCAGTTCTCACTGGAGCAGTTCGCAGCCGAGTGTGAAACGGATGAGGATCAGTGCCTCCAAATCCGAGGCCATGGTCTTGAGCCGGAAAAGGGTAGAGTGCCTTCTCCGGGTCGGGGGGTGTCCTGCCCCAAGTGGAGGAGTTTAAATATCTTTTGATCTTGTTCACAAATGAGGGAAGAAGGCAGCGGGAGATTGACAGGCGGATTGGCGCAACGTCTGTACCGGTCCGTCGTGGTGAAGAGAGAGCTGAGTCAAAACGCGAAGCTCTCAATTTACCAGTCAATCTACATTCCCACCCTCTTCTACGGTCATGAGCTTTGGGTCATGACCGAAAGAACAAGATCACGGATACAAGCGGCCGAAATGGGTTTTCTCCTCAGAGATAGGGTGAGAAGCTCAGCCATCTGGCAGGGACTCAGAGTAGAGCCGCTGCTCTTTCACGTCGAGAGGAGCCAGTTGAGGTGGCTCGGGCATCTGGTCAGGATGCCTCCTGGACGCCTCCCTGGTGAGGTGTTCTGGGCACGTCCCACCGGGAGGAGGTCCCAGGAAAGACCCAGGACACGCTGGAGGGATTAAGTTTCTCGGCTGGCCTGGGAACACCTTGGTATTCCCCCTGAGGAGCTGGACGAAGTGGCTGGGGAGAGGGAAGTCTGGGCCTCCCTTCTGAAGCTGCTGCCCCCGCGACCCGATCCCAGATAAGCAGAAGAAAATGGATGGATGAAATATCAAAGTCAAATAAAGGGCAGGGTTTCACCTTTCCTTCCACCTCTATTCTGACTGAACCTAAAAACTATCCTTTCAGCTCTGGATTGGATTTGGCTGGTTTTTAGTTATTACAACTAAAAACCAGCGATCAGGCCCGAAACCTGGGAGTAGTGATGGACTCTGACCTGAACCTTCAGAGCCACATTAAGACAGTCACAAAGTCGGCCTTCTATCACCTGAAGAACATCTCCAGGATCGCCTCCTGCTGCGGTGTGGCCAGAGGGCCACATCTGGTCTTGATGATATTTTAAGTTGTATTTTCTATGTTCTTTAAGTAGTTTCTCATATGTTGTTGACAGCCCTTTTGATTCTTTATACAACTCTTTATTTATTTGGGCTGATATTGTTTTTCTTTTGTTAGATTCAGGGTTGTAACATTTATTAAATGTCTTTTCTGTTTGCAGTTGCTGAGGTCTGGTGGCAGTGTTGGTGTGGAAACAGTGTCTTCCTCTCCTGTGTGCTGTAATTCCTGAGTTTGGGTTGTCTTGCTGCGTCTGGTGCTTTAAAGGGTTTTTGTTTGCTGTGTTTGGTGGATCTCGTCGCTTTAGTTGCCCCTTCTGCTGGTAACCTCAGCTACTGCTTTTTTTCTGTTTTCTTATTTGCTTTTCTTTTATAGGAAACTGTTTTTAAAAATAGTATCTTAAAATAGAAATTGATAAATTGCTTTGTGAATCACAGTCCTGTCTCAGATGTCATATCTGCATATCTGAATCTGTGTACCTATAAAATAGACTGTCATATTTTATAGACATTTAAATGCAGAACATTTAACACTGCTCTGCACATTTTAGAAGTGTCTGTTCCAGAACACCTGATACAAATGATAGCATTAGCTCATCCATTCCATCCAGTACTACAGAAGCCTATTATTCAGCAATATATTCAGGTGTGTGGAAGAAGGGAGACACCTAGAACATGCAGGCCAGGCTGACCTAAGGACCAGGATTGCAGGACAAATGCCTACCACCGTTGCCAGCATTGTTCCAATTAATTTAACTCTTGGAGCTATTTTAACAAAAGTATTTAATTATGGCTGTTATTTTTGACTAAGTATTTTCTTTTACAAAATAGACCTGACTCTTTAAAGGAAGGAACAAACAGCCACAAAATCTTAAAACATAGTTTGATGACACCTTTTGATACATAGCAGGCCATTTTCGACTGTGTGATGGATGATTATGTTCACAGTTTTAGTTTTCCAATCCTGAGTCATGTAGCTTAAATTATTCTTACCCTTGAAATGCCAAGTACCTTCGTGTGATGCCAGACTCCAGTCAAGGTCTCATTCACACCCACTACCTTCAAATCACCATGCTGTCAAACATGAAACCATGGAAACAGGATTCAAAGTCTCCATGCACCGTTAAGAGTAAACATACTTCTCAATGAAATGAATTTTTACCACATTGACATTCATTTTAGAACTAATGTTTTTCTTTCTGAAGGGGGCTAGAGCAAGTATTCTGAGCCAGAGTACCGGCTACGTTGGTTGAGTTGTACACAGAAAAGACTAAGTATTTTTGTAAGTATTTTATTATTATTATTAGACTTTTTTGTAGGTCCTCACAAGATACACACGTGTACTAAGTTTCATAATTCTGGGATAAAGCATCGCTGGGGGCTGATTTTTTTTTTTTAATTCTAGGGGGCGCTGTGGAAGAATTAGGCCACACTCACCAAATATTTTACTGTAGTCCTTTCGAGGGCTGGACAAGTATTGATCTCAGTTAGTTTGGTGCAGCTGGGAACTAATGATGGGAAGTTATTCCACCTTGAAATTTCATGGAGAATGGCCAGATTTGAGGCTTGGCCATGCCAACATGCTTTGACATAGAAAAATTATTTTGCTAACTTTTGATCTTCAATGCCTCAAGATTGTGCTAACTGAGTTTGAAGCCTGGATCTCAAAAGCTCTAGGACGAGTTCGCTCAGATACGTCAATGAAATAGACAAAATTGCGACTTTGACCTAAAATGGCCGACTTCCTGTTGGGTTTGGACCATGGCTCCAAGAGACTTTTTTGTAGGTCCGGACAAAATACACATGTACCAAGTTTCAGAATTCTGGAATAAAGCGTGGCTTGGGGCTGATTTTTTAAAATATTCAAGGGGGCGCTGTGGAGGAATTAGGCCACGCCCACCAACTATTGCACTGGATTCCTGTTGGGGGATGGACAAGGATTGATCTCAGTGAGTGCAGCTGGGCTGAAATATGTGGAATCTAGAGCAAAATGTTTAGTGGCGGCGTGACCTGTGACTTCGCCATGCTGAAACGGCCACGCCCTACACTGAAAACTCTTGGCGCTTTAAAACTGCTTTTACTGATGCAGTCCTGATTGTATGTTGATTGTAGATAAGGCCTTTAGAAGGTCAAGGTAATAAGCTATTAATTTCTGTGAATAAACTAATCGTATACCTCATTGTGTTCCAGAAAGTGCCCTGTTCCACAAAAAGTAAATCAGTTTCTCAAGAGCCAAATGGGCTAATCATGTATAAAAATGTAGATATAAACAACTCTCATTTGATTAAAGTAGGGGAAACCTTTATATTAATCAGGTGCAATTGGTCTCATCCCAGTCAAGTTTTCTTTGTGTCAAAGGGAAGAATTTGACATGTGCTATGTGCTTCCTCAGAAGGGGTTGTTCTATTTTTTTGTGTAAGAGATGCTTCAGATAGCTCTTTACTTTAAAACTGTTGTGTATGAATGAAATAAATTGAATTAGATTGATTTGTATGATGAGTGCCAAACAGTTCTGAGGTGAGTAACCTGTCAGAAGAAATTGATATTTTATCAGAAATCTAATTATGGATTCACTTGAGTGAAACACTTCAGTGCCTCTGTGGACTGTCACTGTATAATCCTGGTTGGATAACACCAAAAGTAGAAACATAAATGAAAGGTACAGTCAGGCACAAAGGCTACAATAAAGAAAAGCTTTGATATTGTTGGAGTTTCGGAAATGTGACTTATTTTTATAGATGTTATCAGGGTATGTTATTATAAAAGCTATGCAAAGCCAATGTCCCATACATTACCTGACTGCTTTTAATCAAAACAAGTTTTAATTCTTCAACTACCGTATTTTCCGCACTATAAGACGCACCGGATTATAAGGCGCATAGAATAGATGCTACAGTAGAGGCTGGAGTTACATTATGCATCCACTAGATGGAGCTGCACTACAGGGTATATCAACAAAACAGTCCGACTCCGGTCGGTTAGGAGAGCCTTCCGCGACTGAGCCGGGGCATGGCCGGACGATGGTCACCCTTCTCAGTTCGCGCACAGCATGTTCGTGGAGAAAGTGGTGCTAAATGACCTGCAGACGACCTGATTATAGACGATCGGTAGGTAGATAGGCCAGTCAAACTTTATTAACAAACCAGCATTCTGACAACTATCCCAGCATGCACCACACGCTTCTTCTTCTATGGGCGAAAATGAAGTCGGCAGCTGCTTACCATAGTTGCTAGACCTGTTGTGGCTCAATATTGGTCCATATATAAGGCGCACCGGATTATAAGGCGCACTGTCGGCTTTTGAGGAAATTTAAGGTTTTTAGGTGCGCCTTATAGTGCGGAAAATACGGTAATCAGGGAGGTTTATGGCTAAAATCAAACATCATACTTGGCTTTTTGCTCCTGAACTACTCAAGAATATGACGCCAATGTCTACAAAGCTTGATTCATTTTTCCTGGGTGCGTTGGAGAGCACTCAGGCATAGACTGGTTGCCATTGATGGAATTGTCGGAGATGACCGTGGAGAAAAGGCAATCTAGAGAAGATCCAGAAATAGGTGAGCTTATGAGTTAAGGAACCATGAAGGAATGAGGATCTTCTGAATGTCATCTAAAAAGTTGAAGTAAATTCATGATCAAGGGAATCATAACAGAAAATAAAAACAGGATCTAAGGAAAGCATTTTTTACAGAGCAGCTTGACTCTATCAGTATGGCTAAGCGTCAGCATGTCGAAGGGTCACCTGCACTTTTAATGCCAACCACAAAGGGTACTGACTACCCACAGGTGCATAGCAACACCAGCAGGTGAAGAGCTCCTCCAACAGACGTTCTCTCATAGCGAAAACACAGACTCACATATAAAGCTCACACTCGCACAGATCCTGACACTAATGCAACACAGTGAACATATGGCTGACCCCCAGTGTGTTTAAGTGTTTGCCTACTTTGACAGAAATATGAAAACTTTCTTGCAAAGAAATTGTGAAGATAGGAAGACTGAACTTCTGAGTGGGTCAAGAAGAGCAAATGGGCAAAGAGTTGATAAATCCTAGTAGACCTCTTTTTAAACTGTCTCATTGTAGTTTTTTTTTAAACAACTGAAAGAAATTAGGGAAATTAGAGGTTGGAAATGCTCTGCTCAAAAATTTACGAATCGTTCTTTTGTAGTGGCAGAGCTGGTTGACAAGAGAGGAGAGCTGTATTCATTTCAGGTCTTGCAGATATTTCAAAGTTGAAAAATGCATCAGGAATATTTTATTAATGGAAACACAGATCAGCCTTTGATGGATGGCATTTGATACCTCAAAACAAACGGCATGATGTTTTTTTTACTAGTAAAAATTGTGGCCATTGCTTATGTCCTTTAGCGTGCCCACTAAATAGTTAAAATCTTCATACTGTTGGACCAACTGTGGACCATGTGACTGTGGTCATTCTTTGCTTTTATTTTGAAAAGCAGCATATTTCTTCTTCATGGTTTTTGTGCCATACTGCACTTCCTGTTCTTACCAACCACTGTGAGACAGTGTGAGATACTGAAGGAACCAGAGGAAAGTCTTTAAAATAGCACATTTGAAAAGCAGAATGAAGGTTAAATATGCACAGTTGTGTTTTGAAATAAGAAAGGTAATAAGGTAATAAGAGATAGAACGTCATTACAAAGGTAAAACAAAGTTTACCTTTGTTTCAAAAGATAAAACTCCACCTTTTTAGGAGGAGGAATATGTAGTGTTAAAGACCCTACATATTCCTTTGGTGAACATTAAAGGGCCAGTATTATGTAAAATGTACTTTTTTAACTTTACATCATGTCATATGATAATATGTGGATGTGCCATTATTTCTCCAACTGAACAGAAAAAAAGCCAAAGTAATTATCTTTGGAAGTAAAGAGGAATGCTCTCACCTGCTTTGTTGTTGACCAACATCTGGATGACTGGCAGTAGGTCCTGGATGCAGCTGGAAAACATTTTTGTGCATTGTCAATACATAGCATCAGGGGAACGGTATGGGGGAAATAGTGATGACAATTCTAGGGGCCCTGACCAACAGGGGACCCTCCACAATTTATTCTTTTTTTTTTTCATAGAAATAAAATAAAATTAAAGCTCCGCGGAGCCTCAAGCGCCCCTCGCAGCTAGGCGCCGCTCAGGCCTATAGCCACAGCGGATGTTCCAGCAACCGCCTCCCGCCAGCCACCGCTGACGCTCGCGTGCCTTTCCACCAGGCCATCCGCTTTGATGGCCTGGTGGAGCGCTGGCGATTTGGTGCATCGCCAGCGCTCCCTGGCGATGCACCAAAAATCTGGAGCAGATTGGGCCTTGTAGAGAGGAGATACAGCTGTTTCATTAACCCAGGGGGTGTAGTGGAGTCAAATTACAAAAACTCTATTGGGCTCCTTAGAGGTTCACAAGTGTCACTCATAAAAAGTCTGGTGTAAATCGGATGATGTGTCTTTGAATAAGAGACGATAGTATGGTGAGGGACTGCCATTTGGCCATGCCCTCACGGGTTTATTATTCACTATTAATTTTAGCATTACTAGAAAAGTTAAAAGATAATTTATCTTTTGCCAGTAAATGACAAAATATAAATTATCTTATAAAACAACATATTTTTTTCATTTTCTTAAGGATGTAGAGATAAATAAATGAGATAAACCATACTTTTATACATTATAAATAATATCTATCTCCATCAATTATAGGAGGAACAAAGGATATAAGGAGATATGAAAAACATTATTAATTATAATAAAAGTACCATTTGTTATTTATATGTAAGAAGTTTAATTCAGCAAAAGTCAATAAAGAAATTAATTAGGTTAATTTCTTTAACCTAATTAAAGAAATTAGGTTAAAGATTTCTTTAACCTAATTTATTACAAGCAGACTTATTACAAGCCTAATAAGTCAGGCTTGTAATAAGCCTGACTTATTACAAGTCAGGTTGTTACAACCAGGGTTGTTAAACAGATACAAGCAAAAAAATCACATTTTTGTTTTTAGGCTGCTTTTTATGTTACTTTGGTAGAGTTTTTGTTGGTACAGTCATATATTGGAAAAAATAAGATGAAATTATTTAATTTATCAAAGTGGAAAATTTCCTTTCAAACTATAAATCATACTCATAGAATCACATTATCACCAATTTATCAATAAAGCAAAAACAATTAGCATGCTATAGGTAAATGTTATTTAGTTTTTTTAAGATTAATTATTGTACTGTCAACAAATTAACACAGTAACATCTTCCTTAACTCAGTCGGTCAAACTCACAAAAAACGAGGATGGATGCTCTCTGCTGAAAAAACATGAGAGATTGCATGAAATATTTTAGCAAACAGTTGAGACAGAGATTTTTTTCGTTTCACCACTATTTACCTGCTGTTATACCTGCCATTCAAAGTATTTTTGAAAGACTTTCTGTTAGTCTGCAGTTCATCTCACCAAACAAACTGAGGAGATGAAAAGTTAAAACTTAAGATGTTTTAATTTGAGATGAGATAAAACTCAACTTAGAATGTTAAGTTTTACAGTGATCACCAGGCTTAGCAAGTTTCTGGGGGGAACCTTGCTTCACCAAGACAAAATCTGGACATCTCCTTCCCAAAGATCGGGACAGTACTGGAACCCCTCCGTTACAATGATATGACAGTTCTGTATCTGAACGTGAGTCTGAAGCTAAAGATTTTTTCAGCAAAAGACCGACTGATATCTGTTGTGCACAAGCTCAAGTAGTTTGTTATTCCTTAGTAATGGAACAAAGAAAGTTTCTGTGATCATCTGCAATCATTTCCAGTATTTTCTGAGAAACAACTACAGAAGGAAGGTAAAACTTAACTCACTATTGTTCTTCATTAACTGAAAGAAATACCTTTACAATGCAGCTCTTTCTAACATTTTATATGAATCAAACAAAAATGTTGCTCTTATAACAATTCTGTTAGAATTATCTTTTATCACTCTTACATTAGTATGTTACTTATTTAAAGGTTCAGTCTTCTCACCCAAGAGGAGTTTTTTAAAACTGTTTGTAAAAGATAATTGAGCTTTCCTTAACTTCGAGCATCTTTTTACAGGTTGTCTCTTAACTTTCTCTAGGAGATCTTCCTGAGATACTCATTAGTTATAAACCTTTCTTTTTGTAATTCAGTTACGTGCAGTGAGGTTCATTGCTGGTGATGCACTGACTTACATGCATGCTATTTGACGTACGGAAATTTCGCGCATGCATACAACGCTGGGGGACAAAAAGACTAATCTTTTACATGTCATCCATATCCGCGTTATCTCAGTGAAACTTCTAAATTTAGGTATTAATTTCATGCTATGATCCACAGCAAAGGAAAAGAGGTATTCTCCACGCTGCACGCAGACTCGTTGCCATAGCAACTGACAACAATGCCACTTCATGTTTTAGGATTTAACTTAAAAAAAAACCATTTAATAATTTTGCACACAGAACAGAATATTTAGTATGTTGTTGTAGTATGTTTTAGGCTTAATGTTTCATTAATAAATAATTCCTGTGGTAGATAACCTATCGCTTCTACTTTACTGATGTCATGAAATGGTGGATGTGGTGAGGATGAGGACGCACGCGGACCCAGGAGGTAGGTGAAAAGTGATGATTTTAATAATAAATAATACAAGAACGGAACAACGGGGAACAGCACGGAGAAACAGGCGACATACGACAGCAAACGACAAGGATCCGACGAGAGACAAGGACAACAGGTGGGTTTAAATACACACGGGGTAATCAAGGGGATGAGACACACCTGGGAAACAATCAACGGGGAGGACAGGACAGAGACTCACAGGAAAACAGGACTGAACAATCTCAAAAATAAACACACAGAAACACAGATTGTGACAGTACCCCCTCCTCAAGGTGCGGCTACCAGACGCCCAACGAAAAGTCCAAAAAACAAAAAAACAACCCAACAGGGTGGGCAGAGAGGCAACGGCAGGAGGGTAAATAATATCAGTGCCATAGTCACAAGGGTCAAAGTTGAAAAGGGCGTTATTAAGAGAGGAAGTCTTATCATTCATCACAAAGTCATGTCCAGTTAAATTTCAGAAAGAGTGCGGGTATTTCTCTTAGTCCCGCCTATTTTTGCTCTAGACCTTGTCGACTAAAGTCGAGCTCAGCCCACTTCCCCATGCTGGAGATTTTAGTTTAATAATAACAATAAATAAAGTTATCTTTAAAACTAATTACACAGGTGACATCAAGACCCAACAGTAGAGTCAGACGGTAATAAAATTAATCTGGTTGTGTGTGTTGTCATTGTGTCCTGCAAACTTTGCTTTAATTCTACTTTTTTCTATTTAATCATAAAAAATCATAATCAGACAGAAAGATGAGTAAAATACATATATTCATTTCTTTAACTACTGTATGAGGTTGAAGAGTGAAGAGTAAAAAGAGTCTGATACTGTGTCACAAATATAGACTGCAGGGGTGAAAGAATTTTAAGCACAGAAGAAAGAGGAAGTGAGATTTTGAGGCTATATCTGCACCAGAGGTTTTGAGTTGTTGATCTTTGAGTTTTAAAGAAAAAGGAAGGTTAAAAGTTGACTGGAAGAAAGGTTGAGGCTAACTGAAGGCACTTGACGTCAAGGAAAGTAGGCACCGGACATGCAGAATATGCAGTATAAAAATATATGCAAACGCAGAATCGGGGTTCTTTGTTCCGCAGCGTTCGAGTCGAGCAAACGGAGATGCAGAATCAACGGAGGGCTGCATGATGATACCCCGGGACGACTATGCGCTGCACAAGGATGGAACAAGATCCGTTTACCCACAACCCGGGAATCTGATTCGACTGCGGCCCCCCACGCTCAACCCAAAAGATTCCAACGATGCTAACGTTAAAGTTATCTGCTGCCAAAAGATCATCTCTGCATCTGGGTTCGAGTGAAAACTGCATCCCCAAAGTTTCTGTTTAGATCGGTTGGATCCTTCAGGCAGCTTCGAGCCAAGATCGAGATGGACAAAGAACTCTGCAGCTGAAGAGCCGGAGCCACAGAGCCGAAGACTGTTCTGCATATGGGGACCAACCCGTTAGCCCCGCAACATGTGGCTTCCAATTGCATTTCTCCCCAAAGACAAAGACCAAGGCAAAGATGAAGATAAAGACAAAGGCAAAGAACAAAGGCAAAG
>NW_006800692.1:0-8189 GCF_000485575.1 Poecilia formosa | reverse complement strand
GGACATGGGCCAGCAGCAGGGGCAGAGAACGCTGGGACATGGGCCAGCAGCAGGGGCAGAAGACGCTGGGACATGGGCCAGCAGCAGGGGCAGGAGACGCTGGGACATGGGCCAGCAGCAGGGGCAGGAGACGCTGGGACATGGGCCAGCAGCAGGGACAGAGGAAAAGGAGTTAGCAGTGGAGAGAAAAGGAAAAGTCAAGAGGGGAAGTAAACAATAATGAAAGAGATAATAATGATAAAAACTCACTAGACTTAGGATGAGGTAAAAGGTGAGACCTGTAGGAGGCAGCATGGAGGCACAAGTAGGAAAATGGGACAAATCACTAGATAAGAATGCTTGCTTTAAGTAAGAAAAGACCAACCACCACCAGCGAAATGCGAAGTGCTCACCTAGGCACTGAGGGAGCGTTGGGCTGACAGAACAGTAGAGATCTCTGGACGGATATAAGAGGAGAAAGCTGACGACGACCACCGGTCGAGCTGCTGGAGAGATGACGTTGGAATGCCTTGTGCTGCAGCGGATGTAGCTGCACCTATCCTAAATGAGTAGCCCGAGAATTGGCAGGGAGGGAGGCCACATGCGGCTAAAAGAAGCCTCAGGTGTTTGAGGAACCAGGAGGTGGACATGACGAATCCTTCCGGGGTTAGGAAGAGAGGTTCGGGGGCGAACTTTAGTTTATGTCTTAAGAGAGCGAACTTGAACATGGCCAGATAAGGGCAGAACGGACCGTTATTACGGGCCACAATGATGATACAGGCGCCTTTAGATTTAAATGCTTAAGAGATAAACTGAAGAAGTTGGCGTGGAAACTAAGATCGGAAACCGCCAGATCCCGAGAAGTATTGAAGATGTTGTTAGGAGACGTGAACTCCCCCAAACGGAGGAGACCGTAAAAAGCTAGAAGAAAGGTGCTCAAAGGAGGCTCTTAAGATAGGGGGAATAGGAACTGCAACTGAGGGTACTGAGTAGATTGATGAGGATAGGAAAGGTAATTGGTTTCCTGGAATCAGGGGTAGTGGGGCGAGTATTATGAATACCCTTCAAAGAAGCTTGATAACCTGATTCGAAAACAAACTACGAGTAGGGGAAGGCTGGTGGAACAGAGAGAAAAAGTTAATTCCGGCAACTAAACTGAGAATATACAATGATGACAGATTAAGTTCATCAAAACAATGGGTGATGAATGCTGCGACGGTGCTAACTAGAACGGGGAAAAGAGGGGTCCCGTGAAAAGAACAGAATTTGGCAAACTTGTGCCAGGCAAAAGTGTAAGATTTGAAGGTGGATGGGGCGAGGCCGCCTGAGAGGTAGCGTTTAGCTGACTGAAGCAGAGGTAGAAGAGATGAGGAGATTAATTCAGTGCGAGGTCCTCGAAGGGGGGAATAGGCGTAGGGAAGAGGTCAGCTGTAGGACAGAGCCGATGGAATATCTGAAATTGGAAACGAGACAGAGCATCGGCAAGGGTATTAGAACGACCAGGAACATGACGCGCAGAAAGCATGAAGTTGTTAATCACGGACTGCCACGTAATACGTCGCAAAAACTGCATAATTGATTTGGAGGAGGATTGGCCTTTGTTAATGGCTTCGACGACTGCGGCATTATCACAGAGGGCTACAATGTGCCTGCGTTTCCACCGCTTCCCCCAAAGGCAGCAAGCTACGGCAACGGGGATGATTTCAGAGAACGCGGAAGACTCGGACTGAGGAAACGAAGAGGGCCAGCTGCCCTGGAAAAAAATCCCGACAACCGCGGACGGGGCAGCATTGGTAAAAAACTGAATGGAATCTGATGTGTGAATAACGTCGTCGTAGAAAAAAGAGATGCCATTCCACGAGTTGAGCAAAGAGGACCAGAACGCAAGATCGGAGCTGCAGCCATCATCTAAAACGACCTGATCCTGTAAACCGGGAACTGAATTAGCTAGGTCGAGCAGCCTAGAAATGAAGGAGCGCCCTTGGGGAATTTGGGAGATGTCGCGGATGCGATCCAGTTTGTCAGCTGGCAACGAAGCTACCATTTTGACGGAGTCTAAGGTAATGCTGAGAAATTGCAGCTCAGTAGACGGACCAACGGTCTTTTCCTCGGAGAGAGAGACGCCGATGCGGCTAAAAAGACTCTTCAGATTAGATAAAGAGTGAGAAGAAGGAGAGGGTGGATCAACGAGCAAAAAATCATCGAGAAGATTAAGCACGGAGGGAAGTTTGATGACTTTCAACAGAATCCAGCAGAGCACTTTGGATAACGCATTGAAGATGCTGGGGCTACTCCTACACCCGAAGGTCAGACGCACAAAGAAATAGAAGTTAGTGTTCCATTTTGCGCCCAGAAGATGCCACTGAGAAGGATGCACAGGCATGACTTTGAAAGCGTCTGTGATGTCAGCTTTGGCCAGCCACGCGCCAGTACCGGCTGATTTAATCAGTGCTATGGCGTGGTCTACTGTCGCGTAACAGAGAGAAAAAGGCGGCTTTGGAATGAGACTATTAATACTGATGTGGGAGCCAGTATGGGGAGCGGAAAGATCTAAAATTAAGCGTTTCTTCCCTGAATATTTTCGGATCACGACTCCCAAGGGGTTGACGTGAAAGAGAGGGAAGGGGAGGGAAACACAAGGACCGATGACATAGCCCTTTGAGACTTCTTTTTGTAATAACTGAGCCACAGCGTTCGGATCGTGCAATGCTGATTGCAAGTTTGGGATGACCAGAGAAGAACCGGGGAGCTGGGGTAAACCTATAAGGAAACCTTGAGAGAGGCCGGTGATCAGAAAATTAACAAATGTACGATCGGGGTGGTGGATTAACAAGAAGGCTAATTCGGGGACGTTTATGGGGGTAGAGAGAAAGCGAGAAACTAATTCCTGAAACGTTGACTGCTGCTTCTGGGGAAGGTGCGGCGGGGGCAGACGGATTTGGGGTGGGCGTCTTTGCAGAAGCTACATATATGAAGAAAAGCACAGTTAGGAAAAGAGCAGACGCTTTCATTAAAGTTGTTACAGATAGGCATGTTGTTAAATGCTTCAACCTGTCTGCCTCGACGGTCGAGCGGGACAGCTGTCAGGAGCGGTTGCGGAGGGAAGGTAACGGAAGGTCCGGTCTTGAAAGGGAGAGAGGGGCAAAAGGCACTCTGATGACCCGGTACACCGCACAGGTGACAGGAAGCGGCTTGAGTGAGCATTATGAGAATTTCCATGTCAAAAATGGACCAATTGAGAATCTGACCTGAGCGGGAAAGAACGGCAGCGGCTTTAGTGGGAAAAGCTTTATGATATTGGTAAAAAAGGGACCGGCCGTATTGTAAATGAAGATCAGAGATCAAAGCCAGGTAAGAGTCCAATTCGATTCTGCGGTCGGGATAAACAGAACAAATGACGTCCCTGAATATGCTAAAGGCTGCCACGAACTGACCGAAGGACAGATCCTTTACCAGACGGGGATCGGAAGATTTGATGATGGCGGAAAATTGCTCCGATGAAGCTATGCTGTGATCAACGGCAGGGGATGGCAGAAGGATAGAGGCTAAATTGACGTATTGACCTTGAAGAATCTTAGAGCGGAGACGAGGGGAAATGTTTGAATACTGCAGCGTATATGAGGAGCCTGTTACAGGGAGAAAGGTCGGGAGAAACAATCAACAAGGCGCGTAGAAGGAAAAAGAGAGGGTAAACGGGGGGACAGGCTTACCAGAAGAGGGTAGAGGACGGGCGTTGGCGAAGGTGAACGTTGGCGGAAGGAGACCGGCTGCGGGCGTGGGGGGCATTGAAGCTGATGCGACGCCACTGGAAACGTTCTGTTGCAGCAGGGAAGATAATGACGAAATGGAAAGTTGAAGAGAGTCCATAGAGACGGCGAGCAAAGACGAAGGGAGAAGGGAAGGTCCGAAGCTTGAGGGAGCTGGCTGAAGAGGTGCAGGACACGGCACCAACGCAGAAGACGGACCGGGAAAACAATCATCCATTTGGGGGGAGAGAGGGCGAGCCTTGCGTCGTTTGGCGGGGGGAGCAGAGGATTTNGTTTAGATAGCGAGTGGGAAGAGGGGAAGGGCGGGTCAATAAGCAAAATCTCATCAAGAAGATGAAGCACCGAGGGAAGTTTGGTGACGTATCCAGCAGAACGCTTCAGATAACGAATTGAAAATGCTGGGACTACTTCTACACCCATAGGTCAGACGCACGAAGAAATACAATTTCGTGTCCCATTTTGCACCCAGCAGGTGCCACCGAGATGACGTTTTTAGTGTCGATGATGTCATCCTTGGCCAGCCACGCGCCTGGACCAACTGATTTGATCAAGGCAATAGAATGGTCTACCGTTGCGTAAAAAAAGAAAAGGGTGGCTTTGGAATAAGACTATTGATACTGAGGTGGGAGCCGCTATGAGGTGCGGATAGATCTAAAATTAGGCGTTTCTTTCCCGAATATTTGCGAGTCGCGACTCCCAAAGGTTTGACGCGAAAGAGGGAGGAAGGGGGGCAATTGCAGGGGCTGATGACATAGCCCTTAAAGACTTCTTTCTGCAATAATTGAGAAACGGCGTTTGGATCGTGCACCGCCGACTGCAAATTCGGGATAACCAGAGAAGAAGCAGGGAGCTGAGGTAAACCTATAAAAAAAACCCTGAGAGAGGCCAGTGATCAGGAAATTAACAAATGTACCGAAACTGATGCGACACCACTGGAAGCTCTCTGTTGCAGCAAGGAAGATAATGAAGAAATGGAACGCTGAAGAGTGTCCATGGAGGTGGCGAGCGAAGACAGGAGGGAGAAAAGAAGGGCCGGAGCTTGAGGGAGCCGGCTGAAGGGGCACTGGACCTAATGTTGAAGCAGAAGACGGTCCGGGAAAACAAATATCCGATTGGGGGGTGAAAGGGCGAGCCTTGCGTCGTTTGGCGGGGGGAGCAGAGGATTTCTGAGTTCTTTTCCTGCAAACCGGAGGTGGGGGCTGAGGAGCAGGAGCCGGTGGAGAAAGAAGAGAAGGAGAGTCGACATCGGGAGGCAGAGGGGCGGCTAAGGACGCCACTTGCGGAGAACTGAGATCCGGAGAAAAAGAGATCCCTTTGGACCTGAGGATCGAGGCTGGGGACGGATGCTCCGGGCGCAAGGCCAGGCGAGCGCTGCACCGGATGAGTGAGGTGGGGGAAGGACCGGGATCCCGACGAAAAACGAACGGGGAACTGGGAGGATTATCAGACTCAAAGTCAGACATTAGGTTGCGTACCAACTTGAACGTAGCTGGTATTAAGGAAGAAAATTCTAAAATAGGTTAACTTTGGAAAAAGTTTGTCTCTCTCTTCCTCTGGATCCCAGGTCCTCTCGGCGAGCCACGTGTAAGCCACAAGGAAAACAACAATGCGTGTTGACGTCACAGAATTACAGAGTTTAATAAACTTACACCAGAAACTGCAGAACAATGGAGACATACATTCATTTACCTGACAGACTTGGAAAAGAAGAAAAGAAAGCAAAGACGTGCAAAGACATCTTTGGAGAGTTGCAAGAGCAAATCTGATTTGTTACTTCTGTGTAGAAAGTTTTATCTTCTTTCCTTTAATTTATTCAAACAAGGCGTATCTTTGCTCATCCAACCAGGAGCTATCTCTGACCCTCTATCTGAAGCCAGGAACCCTGCCATGTTTACGGCTTTTCACAGATGAGTGTGAAAAGCTACAACTTCCACTGTATTGTTTTCCCACAGACAAAAGGCAGTTCAAACGATCCTAGCAAACCATCTGCTGTAACTACAAGTAAAATAAAGGTCAAAAAGTCAGAATACATTACTAATTTCAAAACCACAATTTAGGCCATTTGAATCAAGACATGTTAAGTTTTAAAACTAGCTTATTTTAAATTTATTTTCTCAACACTGGGAAGCGTCTGACGGTTTGGGTGTGGATCCTTTTATGCAGAGCCTGATTGCTGATTGAACATGCAGGGTGAGGTCCAGGCTGAGGATGGGGATGAGCATGACGTTGATGGGTGAACGGAGGGGGCGGAGTCTTCCAGCTTGAACTTCCGCTATTAGCTCCATATTAGCTTGCAGACATTTCCTTTTCCTGTACGGTGCAGCATATACAGTCCAGTAGGTATTTCACGGTATAATTTTAGTAATAAGCTAAAGTTTTTATTGTGTTTCGTCTTTGTAATTTTTTTTGATATATTTTATGCTTTATAGAAAATGGCAAATTATTTTCCGGCCAAGTTTAAGTTGACGGATCCCGACCTTAAGGCCGTGGAGAACGCGGCCCAACTTGCTTCAGTAAGTATACTAGTTGCTAATTAATTTTAAAATATATTTTGTTGGGAAGGTTTTCTATTAGGTTTTTTAGCTTTAAGTAGTTCAAATCACGGCAATTATTCTTTAGTATAAAAACATATTAGTGCATTTTTAGTTCGGAGAATTCTGTAAATTTTACGTGGAGTGGGGACATGTGAACTACAAAAGTAAACTTCGTCATTATATCACGCTACACGCGTAAGACAGGGGTAAGACAATTGTAATACTGGGGGAACAGAAGAAAGAAATGAAAAATGCAATGTGTGAGGGACATCCGAACAGCCGTAATATTAGAGGACAGATTTATAGCGGTTTAAAATAAACCTTAGTTTCCGGGTCAATACGGGAGGGTTCACACGAATTAAAAGCTCTAAATTATGGTGGTGTACATAAAACTAAAAGCGGGGGGAGGAAGATAATTTAAGGGCTTTTACGTTAATCCGCGTTTCCCCATCAGATACGGTTCCCCCTATGTTTTTTTACCGTTTCTCAACGCCCAGGTTGCAAAATATGCGCGTGCTCGTTATTAGCACTGAGAAAGCACGCGCGTAGCAAGAACGGGCTTCTTTGGTGCGGTTTTGTGGGGATCTATGGACACTGTAAAAGCTCAAATATGTTTCGGCAAAGTTGTCACACTTCACGTTTTAACATGAGAGTAATAGTAATAATCGTCGTTATGAGGACTAAGAAAGCACACGCGTAATTTTCCGCTTGCGCGGTGCAATGCGGCAAGAATACTCAAAGGGAACCTTATCTGATGGGGATACACGGATTTATTTAACAGGGGCATCGACATATTTTTGAACAAAATGAATCAGGGATTCAAAATGAATCAGGGATTCGAACACAGGTAACACTAGTAGCCATACACGGTAGTTTTTAACAAGCTTAAGGTGTTCTCTTGCTGTTAGCCAGTCATTTTAACTGATTCGGTTAATTTGGGGCAAAACTATGTGAATTTTTTTTAGCATTTTTCCGGGTTGCTACACAATTTTAACAAACATTTGTATAGGTTTGTGCAATAGTAGCATTTATTCGCTTACGTACATTTGTAAACTAAGTGGGAGCCTCTCTTCCTTTATGTTGCATTTCAGTGCGGCTTTATGAAATTGGTTAGAAAGTGTTACTGATGAATATTTCTAACTTATATATCTTAAATTTTTATATTTTTGTTAATATTTGGTTCATGTTTTTGTAGTTGCATAGTTTAATACTTCATATGAATGTAATTGTTTAATTTATGCAAATAGAAAATTAATTTTAAATACTATATTCTTTTTATTTTAAATGAAATGGTTTACAATGAGGTTACATCTGTGCGTGGTTGGTTATTTCTGGGTATTCTGGATTCCTTTCACAGTCCAAAAACATCATTTTCATGTTAATTTGCTTTTTTTTAAATTCCCCCTAGGTGTTAGTGTAGAGAATTGTTAATTAAGGAAGAAAAATAAAATATATTTCAAACTGTAATTTAATGGATATTAATTATTCTTAGTATGTTGTAGATATTTTTTAACTTCAAGTATTTCTCAATTATTTTTTATTTTTCACATTTTTAAAATAATTTTTCATGTAATTGATTATTTTTAAATTTACAATTATTTGTTTTGTTTTAGTCACATGTAAGATTTTTTCCTTGTTTTTATCCCACATCATTTGACAGTGATTTTTTTGTAGCTTTTAATAAACTTATTTTCCTTTTCGTACGATTGCAGTCAGTTGTCACGTTTTTCAAGTATTTGGCTTTCTTAAAAGATGTTTATATTTTCAAGATATCTTTTAAGTTATAATTTATTTTTAGATCTTTTTTTGAACTTAAAGTTTTATTTACAAAAGTTATAGTTAAGGAATAGTATCAGTTTAATGTGATTTTTCGGTAACACTTTATTTGAAGGGGGTTGAATAAGATTGA
>NW_006800691.1:123760-126701 GCF_000485575.1 Poecilia formosa | reverse complement strand
AAAATACAAACACTGCTGTATGAGCAAAAAGAGAATTATCTTATTTTATGTCCTTTTCATTCATTCATTTTATTTTTTTATTTCATTCACTCAATGATAAATATGAATAGTTCACGAAAGAATGAATAGGATAATGAATGCAAAGGAGGTGAAAGACGTATCTAGTTTTAATATCTGACCCAAATTCACACAAAGACAAAATTAGCTATTCAGCTCAGACCACTTACTACAGGGCCACCGTAGATAGAAAAAAGAAAATTAGCAAATTTCTCCCAAAATATCTCAGACATTTCCTAGAAAAAAGTCAGAAACTCACAAATTTGCTTTTTGAATTGATTGTACTCTATCAACTTCTAAATTTTCAATAAGTTGAACTGTATGAATGTTGGGTTGTGTCTGGTCGCTGCAGCCACTTTCACTTATGACTACCAGCTGTTTTGTAAAAGAAAAATCTAATCTAAATATGTTTTACAGGTAATACCCCACATTTCCACACAATCTGTCAGATAATCAGAAACAATCAGTTGGTTACAAAATATATAAGGCCTTTAGGTTTAGTAATTCTTATTTGAATCCGCAAAGCTTTGGAATTTGTTTCAACTTTTCTATAGTTCATTTCCATGACAATTGTTCATCAATGAGAACACCCAAAAATTTTTATTTTTTTTTTGTATCTAGATTCCTTCAACTCTATTTCTGCTTCAGAATATCTTGCATCTTTTATTACCAGCATTTAAGGATACTCTGTTAATTTTTGTAAATTCATTTTCACTGTTTATTCCAGTGGTTAAATTATATCTACAAAGCTACAGGCTAAGGAATAAAGAGCTGATTATTGTAGGTTAGTCATCCTCCGCTTCCTTTATGTGTCTCTTACTGTTGAAACAGTTATTTTTATTCTTCTCTTTTTTTTCTTGGATGCTTTCATCCGATCCACAAAAGATGCATCTAGAAAGCAAACTGAAGAAGACTGACAAGTCCTGGATATCTTAAAGTGTGTCATTTAAAAACATCATCTGAATATCGAGAAGGCGGACTACGTCTGACATGTCACCCGGGAACGGAAAAATAAAGTGGAGCTCGCACATCCTACGTTTTATTGAATAACAGAGTTTTGAAATCAGCACGCCGGTGAAAGACCCTTCACGTTCTGAGACGATTCGACAGCTAAAGCATTCCACGTCTGGCTGCCTGGAAACATTGAGTGCCAGATTTTTTCCTGGTCAGGGTGACCGTACGAGGGTGAACGCCGGTGCCCTTCTGGGACCGACCTCAGCAGTAGAGGCAACGCCGAGGAGAAGCAGAGAAAGAATAGTCCAGGTGTGACCTCTGACCTGCGGGGAGGTTATAACTGGAACACTGAGCTCAGTTGTGACACTTTATCTTAATTTAAAACCAGCTTGTCTCGGCTTCCGTGGCCCGGTCACTGACTTCTGGACGAAGGTGGCCGAGCTTTTTTGCTACTTTTCAGGAACTTGGTCAATGTAATGACAGAAACAAGGTTAGGTGGCTGAGGACTATTAATGCTGTTGGACAACAAACCTTAAAATTTGTGTGAGGGTGAACTCTTTATTCCCAGAGCTCTTCCGGGAAGAACTGGTTCAACTTTTGTTTGTTTCTCAGATTGTATTGTTAATTATATTGTCTCCAGTTAAGCCCAAACTTATCCAATTTACATTTCAGTTATTTTAATTCAACCGAGAAGTTTGTTTCTAATAGAGATCATAAAAGATAATTGAACTATTTAAAAGCAGATAATAAATGTGATTGGATGCTTTTATTTTGACATATAAATCATTGAGGTGGAAGATCCTGATCTGGAGCTGCCTCCATAGATTCTTTCTGGTTTAGACTCAAACATATGGAGGGCTAGAGGTGACAAAATTAAATAAATATACCATGAAATACAAACCTGTAAATATCCCATTAATTAATTAAATGTATCACAAAATCATTTACATAACTAAATTTACCATTCAACACTTAAATGCATCATTACATTATCAAATACATCAATAAATTATTAAATATATCATGAAATTATTTAAGTAATTAGATTTCATTAAATTAAATTCTTAAACGCATCAATAAAAATATAATAAAATTATGAAATTTTCAATTAAATAATCAAATGTTCCATGAAATAATTAAATATACCTTTTTAAAATATTGTTCTTGAATACTAAAAATATCCATTTTAAGAAGCCCTTTCTTTAAAATTATATTTATTTCACACATTTATTTCTTCCATGGCTCCTGAAATAAGCAGAGAATGATGGCTGTTATTAAATAATTTAAACTGTCAAACATAGCCAATTTACTGGGAGAATTGCACATATGTATCTAATAGTATATACAGCTCTGGGAAAAAAGAGACCACTTAAAATGATCAGTTTCTCTGATCTTACTCTTTATGGGTATATGTTTGAGTAAAATGAACATTGTTCTTTTATTCTATGAACTACTGACATGTCTCCAAAATTCCAAGCAAAATTTTAGTATTTGCAGAAAATGAGAAATGGTCAAAATAACAAAAAAGATAGTTCTTTCAGACCTCAAATAATGCAAAGAAAACAAATTCATATTCACTTAGAAACAACCATACTAATGTTTTAACTCAGGAAGAGTTCAGAAATGGTTTTCATTTTGCTGATATTTATATATTTTGTTTAGCTTAATGTTATTTTTTGATTTCTTGATCTCCATATTCACATTGTCCATTCGTTCTCTACCATACAGTTTTTTGTTTTGGTTTGTTCTCTTCACTGAGTCAGAATTATCTGAATTATTTAATTTCCATGTATAACTTTTGCTGTCACATCTAAATAGTGAACACAGTTAAAGGTCATATTGCTGTATTGTGTGATGCAACTGTTACGACTGGCTCAGGGTCGTAACAAAAACATGAAACCATGCCGTGGTTAAAGTGCACAAACATAAG
>NW_006800691.1:121346-122760 GCF_000485575.1 Poecilia formosa | reverse complement strand
AAAGCCTGCTGACAAAGAGAAGACCATTCAAACTTTATATCCTTGCGCAGCAAATTTGTTAGCGGCGCCACCACAGATGAAAAGTTTCTGCAAAAACATCTGTAGTATCCTACCAGCCCAAGAAAACGCATTAGTTCCCTTTTCGTAGCTGGAACAGGAAACTGCTCTACCGCCTGAACCTTCGCTGCAACAGGGCGGACCTCACCGTGGCCAACCACACGACCTAAATAGGTAACAGTCGCCCTTCCAAATTCACATTTGGCTAGGTTGATTGTTAACCTCGCTCCCGCCAAACGAGTGAAAAGCTCCCGGATTCGCTCCACGTGCTCTTCCCACGTGTCAGAGTATACCACCACGTCGTCCAAGTAGACCGCACACCCAGTCATGTCACCAACCACTCTGTTCATTAATCTTTGAAACGTCGCTGGCGCATTTCTCAGGCCAAACGGCATCACAGTGTAAGAAAACAAGCCTGTAGGAGTAACAAATGCTGACACTTCACGTGCGCGTTGTGTCAAAGGCACCTGCCAGTAACCCTTTAGGAGGTCAAACTTACTAACAAAGTTAGCAGAACCCACCTGGTCAACGCAATCATCCATTCTCGGTAGCGGGGAACAATCTGGTTTTGTCACAGCGTTAAGCTTGCGAAAATCCGAGCAGAAACGTAGGGTGTTATCAGGCTTGGGGACCAAAATACACGGAGATGCCCAACTGGACATACTCGGTTCTGCAATCCCAGTACGAAGCATGTAATCTACTTCCGCATTCAGATGCTTACGCTTCTCTAGATTCACTCTATAAAACCGTTGTTTTATTGGTTTAGCGTCTCCCACATCCACATCGTGTTCAATCAGATGCGTGCGCCCTGGCGTGTCCGAAAACAAACAGGGAAATTCACCAATTAGCCCTGCTAACTGTTTAGCACGACCTGCAGGTAAGTGAGCCAACAACGTGTCCAATTTATCCAAAGTTTCAGAGTTTTTAAGACGCCCATGAATCAGAGCGCTGTCCAACTCATCCGTGCCGCTGTCATTCCCCACAGGTGACAGTGCGCTGTCCGTGGTGCTGAAAGTCTTGCTCCCCCCAGCCAGGCTGTTTGCGGCACACGCCGGGGTAACGCCCTTACACTGTGGGTGAAATAAATCATCATGAGCATAATATGGTTTCAACATGTTGACATGACACAACTGGCTTTTCTTTCTCCGGTCTGGCATTGATATTAAATAGTTCTGGTCGGACACCTTCTCCAGAACAGTATATGGACCAGCGAACCTCGCCTGAAAAGGAGAAGACAAGACTGGGCACAAAGCCAACACTTGATCACCAGGCAGAAATGAACGAGTCTCAGCACGGCGATCAAACAAGTTTTTCATATTCCTCTGCGTTTTAGTCAGATTCTCTTTTGCGAGTTCAC
>NW_006800691.1:87174-117837 GCF_000485575.1 Poecilia formosa | reverse complement strand
CCCCAATTTCAACCTGGGTATTTGGTGCAGGAGGTGGCAAAACTTTTTGTTCAACCAACGCGTCACATAATCGCCCTTTAATAATTCCCTTTTTCTCTTGTTTAACCACAGGCACTTCAAAATGAGCAGCAATGGCTATGAGATCGTGTTTAGTAGCACTATTAAACATCTCCAACGACGGATCAGCTATAACATTTTCCAAATCGAACTCCATTGTCAAGAAAAAAAAAAAAAAACTGATCACACGTCACAGAGTGAAAAAAAACGTCAGCTAAGCGCCAAATACAGTGTGAAGTGAAAGCAAATTGAAACAAGTGCACAATGGGTCCAAAGTAACCATGTCCCCACTATACTTTACCTGCCTGCCACGACTCACCTGATCAACTGATTCCTGGCTCTTCACGTGGATCGGCGGCGGGTTTATTAAGCACCAAACCAGTAAGAAATTAATCTTACGGACTGCCCCCGAGATCACTGCTTGCACAGTGAACGCCAACCGCAAACCCCCACGACACTATCAAAACAAACAGGTGAAGTCTAAAGCGACAGCACCTCTTATCCTAGCAGGAGACACAGCCACTAAACAGAACTATCACTGATGCACAAGTCCAAAGCATTTCACTCACCTGAAAATCGGACCAACCTACCAAACACGCCACAGCTGCCCACAACAAACAAGCAGGTTAACAAAGCCGCGTCCAACCCACACGATGACGTCACCGCTCACTCCTACAAACACGAAAAACAATGAGTGAAATGCATCACACAATCAAACCAGCAAATTTACGAACTGTAGGATTTTAGCTTTTGACGAGCCCCCATTTGTTACGACTGGCTCAGGGTCGTAACAAAAACATGAAACCATGCCGTGGTTAAAGTGCACAAAAATAAGTCTTTATTAACAAAACAACCATGGATTGTGGAAATCAGTATCAGTGGTGTAATGTAAATGCTTGGATGTGTTGTATGAATGCATGTGGAGATGTTGAGGTGCCAAAACAAGAACAAAGTCAAAGGTGCAACAAAAGGGAAACTGAGGCCGGGCCACCAAACATCTCCGACAGCAGAGTGGACGCTGCGGGCGACCAGCGACACTGAAGACGGGGACAGCCAGGTTAAAATACTCTGCGCTCCCAATCACCGGATCAGAGTCACCTGCAAAGGGGAGGAGCATAAAGACGGACACCAAGACACCTGCAAACCGGCCCACAAGGCCCAGGGCCGTAACAATCATTTCTTATCCAGTTTCTGTTTCTGTTCATAAGAGACAGTTCCTCTCTGCTCCACCAGAGAGATGTCCATCACTAACAGATTGTCTTCAGGTTGTTGGGCTGTTCGTGAAGTTTGGCCGGAGACACCAACATGCTCCTCTACTGCATCGGACCGTCTTCAGTCTCTGAGTAATACAACCAGTGTCGGTCTCTGGATCATAACAAACAAAAAAACAGAACAATAAGGAATGGAGCGAAGGAATACATTTTTACTACAACTCTAACAACAAGTCTCCATTACAGAGATGTGGAGTTTCAGAGATATTAACACTTACATAATCATTTTTGGAGCTTGAATCTTCGAAGAATCCATGGAGGGATCAGGAGAGAGAGGTTAGGCTGGAGATTCATCCTCAACCAGACTGGTTCTAATATATACAAAAAGGCAATAAAAGGATTAAAACATGCTGAAAAACGTAGATAAGAAGACACAACAGTGAGATTAATGCTCTCAAAGTAAAAAAAAGTATATTACATTTTTTCAAAGGAAAAAAATCGATCAGAAAAGGTTGATAAATCTGACCAATATGCATGTAAACGTTCAATATAATGAAAAACATACTCCAGATTATTACGGATCTGTTCAAGTTAGCCAATAATTTGATTAAATGTTAACCGGCTCGATATTTTTCCAACACTCCACTAACATTCGGCATGCTAAGCTAAATATGCTAACACTGAGCCGTCTGTCATACAGGTTGAGCTCAACTCAAAATAATAGTTACAAACCATCTCAGAAAAAGTAACTTACCAAGCGCAGTAAATAACTCAGACATGTGGAGAGTAAATAGTCCTGAAACGGCTTGGCTTCTGTCGCTTCGCTTCGGCGGGAATCTGTGATTCTGGGCGGAGGCAGTGAATGAACTCCTTCAGTGTTAGAGCCGCTGGTGGAGTTCAGAGTTCAGAAGTCAAGAGTTATTGATTCTATTTTAACACCTCTAGATTTGATACGGAAACACTTTGTTTTAACACTGGAGTTTAACTACTAATAATATACACCCCAGACTTACATAAACAGAAAGTGACTCTATTAGAGTAAAATTAACTCTACTTTTGCACAAAGTCTACTAACACCAAAACATTTAACACTTTTGAGTTTGCTGTGTACAGGGACAGGTTCAATATATGAATATGCTGGTAATTTCTTTCATTAAATGCTAGTGAAATAAAGGCAAACAGTAGTCTGTAGCTAAGCTAACTATGCTAACTGGTTGATAATCTCACACAGTCCACCAACCTCTCTGGGTTATAAATTAACACTCTTGCCTTTTTCTCTATGTCCCTCTCCCTATTTTGAAAACCTGATTTTATAACATTTCTTAGCAGCATAGTAACTGCCACAGTCGTTTGTGGCCGCAGCTTCTACTGACTTCAGTTGCTAACAGCATCACTGTTAAGCGCTCCAAGCAGGAACGAACCATTTCATGCAGATCCAGGGGGGTTCAGTGCAAATACGGATATGTGTTTTTTGGTCTTGGAGGGGGAACATTAAATTTTTACTCCTAAAAACAACCTTTGAAAATACAATATGATTAATGTTGTATTTGACAGGACCCCGATTTTTTATTTTATTTCTATGAACAAAAGATAAATAATTAAATTGTGGAGGGTCCCCTGCTGGTCAGGGCTCCTAGAATTGTCATCACTTTTCCCCCCATACCGTGCCCCTGGTTGGAAGTTTTCCATGGCAAAGAGCTCTCACTGCTCTCTTCCTTGATGCATCATCTTGAGAAGAGGCTGTGTAGCTGTGGTAGAGACCATGGCATTTTTCATTAAAAAGGCTCAACAGGCTGATAAAAAAGATTGGTTCTATTATGTTCCAAAATGATTATGGAGTAGCCCTCACCCTCATCATAAGCATCTCCTATTCTCTCTCTAGCCTCAAGAATAATTTTGTTTTCTCATTTTAGCATGAAGAATGTGCTTGTTACCAAAATTGTCAGAATGTAATCCACGTGTTAAGGTGTTACTGGCCTTTCACAAGCAGAGTGCCTGTTTAAGGTCTAATGCTGATTGATTATTCAGGTGTGGTGTAAACATTTATTGAATATACATGTGTGGTTTTAAAGCTAATTGAATAGTCTGATTTGTCTTGGATGTAAAGAAATGAGAAGAGGGCTAATAATTTTGGTCATTTTGTCAATTTTCTTGTGGTTATTCAGCAAATTATCTACTGATAATTTACTGATCAAATCTACTGATCAAATTTTATGGAAATTTTATTATTTTGAATAAACTACAGGTATAACAGTTTATTTGTTTATTATGGTCATTCCCATAGAAATAGTGAGAGTTATGTGATTTCCTCAAAAGCACCAATAATTCTGATATTAACAGAAACTTAAATAAAGTAGTGGACAAAATGTACATAAGTAAATCTACTCCATTACTGTCCACCACTTATTAAACATTAACTCAGTTCAGCGTCCTTCCCGCCCTCCTGACAGACGAAGGAGGATTTCATTTCAGTGAAGAGAGACTCGTTCTTGAGGAGGGAGAAAGAAAAACGATACAGCAACTTATTCACATGTAAGGTAGGCACATTTAACTGTAACTTTTTAAAATTAAAAATAAAATGATCTATTCTAAAAAGTAGCTTCATTAACATTTCTCTTTTTTAAAAAAAAATAATTAAAATTTAATTTATCAGTTGTTTGCTCTATTGTCAAACAGCTGTTTGTAAATTTAATTTTGGTTATTTTAATGTTTAAATAAGTCTACTGTTCTCCTATTTTTACGTGGTGTGAAGAAATTAAAGCATTATGAAATAAATCCTTACTTCGATCTCAGGACTAAGGTTCAAAGTTCAGATGAAGTGGATATAAACAGCTTTGATGGTAGTAAAAGTCATGGTCAATAAAACCAACCTTTTAAAGATGAAAGCTAACTGTCCAATTCTGATTTGACATTTTCACAGTATTTATTTTTTATAAATAATTCCCGTTTTTATGTGCTTTAAATTGAGGACAAGATTATTGGAGATTCAGGTTTTCCATGTTTGGCTACTGTTTTGTCTCTACTCCTTTTAAAGACAATATTATTGCTGTTAGGAATAATCAAGTTAACAGCTGTAATCTAACACTGAACTTTAGCTGTCATACTTCATTGAGAGATTGATAGATCATAGGCCTTTAAACTAATTTTACAACTTGTACTAGCTGTTTTAGTTCTATTAATATTTTTGTTTTGGAAGATTGCAGCTGCCAGTGGTTCCATTTTTAAATGGTAAATGGTCTGAATGTGTAGAGCGCTTTCGTAGTCATTCTAAACACTCTAACAGCTTTACACTACATACCCAATGCTTACACATTCATACACAAATTGGTAGGCAACTTCTTGTTGAGTACCTTCACACAATGAAGCTGGAATAAAACCAACAACCTTCTGATTACTAGATGATTGAGCCACAGTCACCCCCTGTGGCTTTTTGTGCTGTTTCAGTTGAGTTTGTAAGAAATTTTATTGTTTTATTACTATGATCAAAGTTCTCAGCACCTAACTCATGTATATGGAATTTAATTCAATGTGAAAAAAACAGCACAAAAAAGAAGCTGAGATAAGAGAGTCACACTGAAACCAGGAGCTTTTGATCACAGGGATGTAGAAAAGCTGGGGGAGAGAAAAAAGTGAGGGAGGAGACTGTTGGACAGAGAGCTGAACACGAACTGATGACAGCAAAAAGTGACAAATCCCCTCATTAAAAAAGAGTTTAAACATAAATAGAGAATACAAGAAATAAGAAACTCAACACACAGGAATAAACTGACTATGGAAAGACCCTAACAATAATAAACAACTCAGAACTGATTAGAATTTAAACTAAAATGAAAGCACAAGTACAAGTGGACCATGACACCAGTTTTGTTTTTGATGGACATGATTTCATAAATTCAGTTTTTTATTTATATTTAACACTCCCAGTTTTAACTGCTGACTCAGAAGCTCCAATAAAATGATCCAACTTCCAGGCTGCAATAAAGGTGACTTTTGTCCTGCAGCGTCACTGTTGTTTCCTTATTAGGTAAGAAAACAGCTTTTCTGTTGCCCCACTGTGTATATATATCCACTCTCCTGTGTAAGCAGATGCATTTCCATTACAAATGTGCATGTTTTTTTTTTCATATTCAGCTAATACAATTTTGCAATTGTGGTGTTTCCATTAAATAAGAAATTAAATGAAAATCAAAAAAGCTTGTTCATGCAATAAGTCATTAAAAGTCATGACAGCGATGGATGTAAACAGTTACATTAGATATATTCATAATTCAGTCATGGAACTAGCGCTCACTGTCTATCAGCCAATCAGAGGAGATGTCAGCATTTTATTCAGGCAGTGGAGCAACAAGCTCCACCAACTGGGAGCAGCTACCTATAAGGCGCTTTGGGGAAAAATGAAGTTGGCCATTTTCCAGAAAAGCAATGGATTCAACACATTGCAATGATTCACAACTTTTTATGAACCATGATGCAGTGAGAGCTCTGCTGGAGCCACTGACTGAAAAAAACAAAAACAAACCATTATCCTTCTGCCACTTCCTGTTGCCTTCTTCATGATTTCCATTAGCAGTAACATCTGATTGTTGATCATGTGACTTGTGTGATGCAAATTTTTTTTTGTGATTTTGTAAAATACATCAATTTAAAATATGACCAAAACCTAGTGCAAAAACCTTCTATGAAAAGACATTTTTGTTGTTTTTTTCCAAAATTGGTGTGTATCCATCCATCAGTCCATTATCAAACATGCTTAACCCTAATTTGGTCACAAAGGCTTATACCAATGGTCCCATGAACTGGTGATGTGTCACCAGTCCATTGCAGTGGCATGTTTCCATTAAGCACATTTATTTTCAGAATTTCAATTTACACAATTTTATGGTTATTTGAAACGCATCCAATATTTCTACTGGATATTTTTTCTTTCTTTTTTTTTTTGCTCTTATGCTATGTATCTGATCTTTTCACGGCAGTCTGAACAACACAGATCATCTATCCATCCATCCATCCATCCATCCATCCATCCATCCATCCATCCATCCATCCATCCATCCATCCATCCATCCATTTTCTGTACACCCTTGGGGTCGGGAGGGGTGCTGGTGCCTATCACCAGCTAACGTTCCGGGCGAGAGGCAGGGTACACCCTGGACAGGTCACCAGTCTGTCGCAGGGCACAACACAGATCAGATTTTCCAAATTCAACCCAGATCACTTGGAAATTTGATCCTAAATCTGATGCGAATCTGATCTTTTCTAATGAACAACCATGGTGGATGATATTGAAGATTAAGCTGTTCATGTGCTGGCTCCGGTTGGACAACAACTTCAATATCATAAGATATGCTCGTAGCATCATGTTTACTTTCACAAACACTGAGCATGTTCACTACCCATGACATTACTACACCCTCTACTGCACATGTGGGACACCTTTAGCTTTCCAGTTCACATATGAGATCACAAACAAGTTGCATATATTTAGAAATATGAATGACCATTAAAACAATCTGATTTTACAAGAAATCAGAACTGAGAATTATAGCCTGCAGTGTGAATGTAGCCTTAGATTGCAGTGGGAGGTAAAGAATGACAACAAAATGCCCACACCAGTTTGGCTTTCAAATATAAAAACATAATTGTTTGGCTCGCGCGACTCTGCAATATCGCATGGATATCGGGGGCAGCTCCCCTGGATTGGCAGACCGGGGTGGTGGTCCCCCTGTTTAAAAAGGGGGACCGGAGGGTGTGCTCCAATTACAGGGGGGTCACACTCTTAAGCCTCCCTGGTAAGGTCTATTCAGGGGTCCTGGAGAGGAGGGTCCGTCGGATAGTCGAACCTCGGATTCAGGAAGAGCAGTGTGGTTTTCGTCCTGGTCGTGGAACACTGGACCAGCTCTACACCCTCAGCAGGGTCCTGGAAGGTGCATGGGAGTTCGCCCAACCGGTCTACATGTGTTTTGTGGACTTGGAGAAGGCGTTCGACCGTGTCCCCAGGGGGGCCTTGTGGGGGGTTCTCCGGGAGTATGGGGTACCGGGCCCTTTGATACGGGCTGTCAGGTCCCTGTACGACCGGTGTCAGAGTCTGGTCCGCATTGCCGGCAGTAAGTCGGGCTCGTTTCCGGTGAGAGTTGGACTCCGCCAAGGCTGCCCTTTGTCACCGATTCTGTTCATTACTTTCATGGACAGAATTTCTAGGCGCAGCCGAGGTGTTGAGGGGATCCGTTTTGGTGGCCTTAGGATCGCATCTCTGCTTTTTGCGGATGATGTGGTCCTTTTGGCTTCATCGGAACGTGATCTGCGGCTCTCACTGGAGCGGTTCGCGGCCGAGTGTGAAGCGGCTGGGATGAGGCTCAGTGCCTCCAAATCCGAGGCCATGGTCCTGAGCTGGAAAAGGGTAGAGTGCCTTCTCCGGGTCAGGGGGGTCGTCCTGCCTCAAGTGGAGGAGTTTAAGTATCTGGGGATCTTGTTCACGAATGAGGGAAGAAGGGAGCGGGAGATCGACAGGCGGATTGGGGCAGCGTCTGCTGTGAAGCGGGCGCTGTACCGGTCCGTCGTGGTGAAGAGAGAGCTGAGTCAAAAAGCGAAGCTCTCGATTTACCGGTCGATCTACGTTCCCACCCTCATCTATGGTCATGAGCTTTGGGTCATGACCGAAAGAACGAGGTCCCGGATACAAGCGGCCGAAATGGGTTTCCTCCGCAGGGTGGCTGGGCTCTCCCTTAGAGATAGGGTGAGAAGCTCGGTCATCCGGGAGGGACTCAGAGTAGAGCCACTGCTCCTCCACGTCGAGAGGAGCCAGTTGAGGTGGCTCGGGCATCTGGTCAGGATGCCTCCTGGATGCCTCCCTGGTGAGGTGTTCCGGGCACGTCCCACCGGGAGGAGGCCCCGAGGAAGACCCAGGACACGCTGGAGGGACTATGTCTCTCGGCTGGCCTGGGAACGCCTTGGGGTTCCCCCGGAGGAGCTGGAAGAAGTGGCTGGGGAGAGGGAAGTCTGGGTCTCCCTTCTGAAGCTGCTGCCCCCGCGACCCGATCCCGGATAAGCGGAAGAAGATGGATGGATGGATGGATGGATAATTGTTTATTTAAGATATCGACAATTATTTCATAAATATTCACTTCACATTGGTGCTGTAGCACATCATAAATATTTTTCTTGCCTTGCAAACAAAATGCTTTTCTTATCATATATCATAGTCTTATCAGATTACCCAATTTAATTAATTTAATTAATAGACCTTTAAAATATATTGAAAACATATTTCTGTATTTCTTTATTTGATATATATTTTTCCAATCTTAGTCAAATGAAAGAACATATTTCCTAACCTTTACTTTTGGGGATTTGTGCAACTGTTAACCTTGTAGTGGGAGTAATATCTGAAATTTGTTCTAAAGAGAAACACTAAAGAATATCCAAACTATAGAGCTGAGGGCTGAGAGAGATAAAATGTAGTATTAAACAGGAGGTATAATATATAAACTAGTTTCAGGATGCTGTGGGTGGGGGACCCATCTAAGGCAATAGATTATTTTGTCCATGGTCAAGGCATAGTTAGCAGCTGACCCTGTGCAGGTTACTGTGTGGTTTTATTCAGTTGTTTCCTGTAAATGATAATTGATGCTGATATGTAAAAAAAGCTTTCAATCTCTTGATTTCCAACATCTTCCTAAAATACTTAAGACATTTGTCTTTCTGTTTTAGGGTGACATCTTCAGAGCTGTGTCAGCATGGCCTCTTCATCGTATTGTGAGTTCTTTAAAGTTAATTTTGTTAGGATTTGAGTTTTCTGTGTTTATTTTCGGATTTTCTGTGTTTATTGTGATCCTGTTCCCCTCTGTGCTGACCTGTCTGCTCTCTAATTGTTTCACAGCTGTGTCTCGTTTCTTGATTACCCTCCCAGTGTATTTAAACCCACCTGTTGTCTTTGTCTGTGGTTGGGTCCTTGTCTTTGTCAGGGTCTAACGTCAGTTGTTTTATGTTTGCTGCTCTCCAGTAAAATTGTATAGTTCTGGTTAGTGTTAGCTCGTTTTTCAGTCCTCTGTGTATCAGTTGATACCGGTAATTAGCTGTGTGCTAATCTCTCTGCCATGCCACCTGTGTTGGACTGTGCTTTGAGCTTTCATCATATCTTCTACAACCTGGGTCCCTGTGATCTCATCCTCACCACCTCCCATTCAGCAAATTTTGACAAATTTTAAATAAACACCCTTTGCCAGATTATTATTATTATTAGGTCTGCATTTGCATAGCACATTATCAAGTCTGAGGACTCCAAACACTACCATAGTTATTTGACCATTCACACAATGATGATTGTGACCTACATTGTGCCCACAGCTGCACTTGGGTAAACTGACAGATGTGAGGTTGCTATTCAGTCGGCACTACCAGGCCATCTGACCACTTTCAGCAGGAAAAGCTAGGAATGGTCAGATGGCCACTCCTAGCTTTGCTGCTGTGTTATTAGGCTTTTCCTTGTTGCCCAAGGATACAACAGTACAATGACAAGAGACAGATGGAGCAGAAGTTAAAGCTGGCAATCCACATCAACAAGTCAGTTGCTGGTTACCTCCTGAGCCAAAGCCACCCTTTATTTCTTCTACAAATAACAGTTTTAAATAGTCATTTCTATTTTCCGATTCACTTGACACAGTGAAGTTGCCTTCTTAGAGCCTTCTGTTTAGCTTCTGCTGAGCCACATTCTTCACACAACAATGATCCACAATTGAATTAATATTTAATTTATGTTCACATGCCTAACAGTAACCATATCTATGATATACTATTTAGATTGGTGACAATTTATATGCACTGGGTTCACCATTACCTTACATAGCAGAAATGAATGCTTTATTGTTATACAGCCATTGCTAAAACTAAACCGCCCTGCAGGTTTGATATGAAATCAACATATCTAAATTGCTGGCTGACTGTAATAAAAGCAATAAAACTGGACCAATGTTCCTTAACTGATGCAGCTCATACATCTATATGTTTTTATAATGATATAAAATGTGTTTTTACAAGTTAAAGTGAAACTAGAACCTGAACTTTGTGGTACAGCTTTTATGTGTGCTGGTTGTTCATAATCAGTTACAAGGATGAAAAGTCTTCTGTTTGGACTTGAAAACTGAATTTTCTGAATGCAACATTTCAAATATAAACAGTAATTATTACTTTAGCCCAGTAAGTTATTGCTCACTTGTTCACCTCAACATTAAATCCTGTTTTGTCTTTTCTTTCACCTGTTACTTATTTTCTTTATCTTTGCTGTCTAAGGAAACCCAACAAATGGTCTCGAGTCAAGTCAATCAAGTTGACTTGCAGCATTTACTCCTCCTGGCCTAGTACCTAGCATTTGCATTGTCTTGTTAACTTTATAGTAATTCCTCATACCAAGGATGCATGTAGTGTTTGCTGCCATCAAGCTTACCTTGCAGCACCAATCAGCAGCTCACCTTGATCCTGCAGGTAAAGCAGCCCGAATAAGCTCTCTGTTCTAAGTTGTCCGAACTTCCTGAACCTGATGGGTCGGTCCCAAGCAGGTCAACAAGCGGTCTGTTTAAGCTGACGTCAAGGAGAATATGTCAGAATGTTAAACCCTGCTTCTCCCGATGGCCCGATCAGGGGGTTTGGTAGCCTGCAGCAATTAAACCCTCCAGCCACACCTGTTAATGGCAGCTTCTCCTCTTATACAAGTCGCACTTGGAATTTGGCAGAATTAATTTAGAAGTGTAAGTGTGAAAAATAGACTTATGGGATTTTGTTTGTTTGCCGACTTAATGTCGTGAAAACATGCCTGTAGTCTACTTAGCAGACTGGATTCATCAGGTTTTATGGATACCAATAGCTGAGTATCATCAGCATAAGAGTTAAAATTTACCCAAGGCTGTCAGATGACTTTTTCAGCTGGAAACATATTAAAGAGAACTGGTTCAAGTGCAGAGCCCTGTGGTACTTCACAAGTAACGCTGGAGTGTGAAGAAGATTATGAATCACATGAACAAACTGGAATTTGTTGGACAGAATTTAAACCAGCCTAGAGCTGTTTCTCTGATACCTACATATTGAAGTCTTTTTAAGAGAGTATTGTGGTCAAATGAATGAAAAGCAGCACTGAGATCTAGAAAAACCAGACCAGACACCAGTTTATCTGAGGCTAACAGAATATCATTAGTAATTTTCAGCAGTTCTGTTTCAGAGCTATGATGAGCTCTGAAACCTGACTGAAACTCTTCAACTGGTCATTAATATTTAGATGCTCATATACTTGATTAGCCACTGTTTTCTCCAATAGTTTAGATAAGAAAAAATTAGTTATAGGTCTGTGTTACGGTCCACACAGACCTATGGTCATTATTGTTACAGAACACACAACATAAGGAGTCCAGACCAAGTTACATATAACCAGGGGTGAAAGTAGGGGGGTACGGTCAGGTACTGCGTACCCCTAAAAGATTTAGCAGGGGTACGCAGTACCTGCAAGAGAGGGGAGCGGCTGTTTGCTGTAAAGAATCAATGGGTTCACTAATCAGCTGTGATTGATTACTTTATCACGAACAATCTAAAACACGACTTAATCAGTTAATAAGTTTTTTTTTCCCTTTTCATATTGTTTCTGAACTGTTCGTACTTTGCTAGAGCGACACGTCGATCGCGGAAGGTTTTGAGTCGATCTCGGCATCAAGTGACAAACTGAACGCCGCCAGGAGGCTGAAACCAGCAGGTCCTCCTCTGGCTCCTTATCAAAACATTCGTAACTTTATTGACTCTTGTGCGTGGAAGGACTGTGGCAAACATGGAGGACTGTGGCAAACATGGAGGACTGTGGCAAATGATACAAGTTTTACAGGTGTGGGGTCGATTGGACCCCAGTTTAGGGTTGCCATCCATCCCTTAAAATATGGAATCGTCCCGTATTTGGCTGTTAAATGTTGGGTCCCATATTGAACCATTAATGTAACACTAAGTGTAACAATAATGATGAAAATAAAACACAGGATATATTAAGGTCAGCTAAATTCTCGTTGCGGGATGTAAAAAGGACCCCTGAACGCTACAGACCGACACTCTTGTGCTTGCCTAGAGACAGACACTACGCAGCTGCAGTGAGCTGCTATGGACCGTGTCTTTTTAAAACATCATCAACCTGATTCTCCACCGTCCTTAGAAACAAAATGTCTCGTAAAGATACAGACGTAAGAGGGAAGACTCAAATCCCAGGCTGAATAATGTTAGTGAGGATGAACACAGGCAATTTAAAAAAAGTGTCCATCATGGCGCAGTGTGATACCAGACAGAATAGATCAGGAGAGGAACTCAGCAGACCCTGATATGGTAACATTTTGCTCTGACTAAGTTTCTTATTGTGCTTTTAGTAGACTATATTGGTTTGATTATTTGCTTATTTAATGTATAATAATATCACCCAAAATCCCAGCCAGCATGCCTTGATGGGCCCCATGTGGGGGAAAGGAGGGCTGATATATGGGTCCCATATGGCCTGCCCTCCTTTTCCCCACTTGGGGCCCACCTAGGCATGCTGGCAGGGAATAATACTAATTGTCATTTAAAGAACAAATCATACATTAGATTAACATAAAATAAATAAATATTTCCTACTTTAAAAGGTTTTTTAGGCCTTTCTGTATGTTTTATTTTGAAATGTTGATATATTTTAAGAATTCATTGTTCAGTGGTCATTAATGCACCAGATATAGACCTGCAGCCATAGGCGAATCTAGATGGGGGCCATTGGGATACCAAAGAAGTTATACTAAAATAAATGTCTAATTTATTCAGAAGTGGATTTTTTTTTTAACCTTCACAATTTCACTTTAACAACAAATTAAAAATTATAGTGCTGCACTTTTAGCTGCTGTATAGGATCACACTTTCCATCTGCCAGGGATCTGCAGCCTGGACCTCTGGAGACGCAAGTGGCTCTTTAGCTCATTTATTATATCAAATGATGAAATGTTGCTGTTTTCTTTTTTTGTTTCATTCTTTTTCAAGTGTTGCCATGGAAACACACCGACTATCCTGGCCCCTGTGGTAAATCTGGTCTAGAATCAGCCTCCAAACCTAACTCCTTATTTATATAAATATTTTGGTAATACTCTGTAAAATATCAGAATGTTCACATAAATTTTATACTTTTAGTTGTCTGAGGACACATTTTGAATATTAAATCAGGTGTTATGATCAGTTGCTCAGTGGTTTACCAAATACTTTTAACACTTGCTTAATTAAACGTATTTAAAGTATACTACTCTGATTTGAGTACAATTTTGGGTACTCTAACCGACCTCTATAAACGGTTGCTTTATGGATCACTTTTTAAAGACAACAAACATTGCCATAAAATATTATCTATCACTGCAGCGGACATCCCACCACGAGAGTAGGACGACTCGCTGTGGCGGGCATCCCTTATTTGGATTTCTGAAAGGTGGCAACCCTACCCCATTTGTAAACAAGGGTTAAAGAACAAAAAAAAAAGTCAACAAAATGTTTTCAAATTAATGACCAAACAACAATAATAATCTCAGTTATTATTGTTTCAACAAGGTTGTTGCGCAATTCTGTGCGCTTCGGTTCCATTATCAAAATAACCAGCAGAGCAGGAGTTTAAAATTAACTAATCAACCTCCGCTGTGTGGTGAGTTTGAGACACATCATACAGGTCCTTCTAAAAAAATTAGCATATTGTGATAAAGTTCATTATTTTCCATAATGTAATGATAAAAATTAAATTGTCATATATTTTAGATTCATTGCACACCAACTGAAATATTTCAGGTCTTTTATTGTTTTAATACTGATGATTTTGGCAGACAGCTCATGAAAACCCAAAATCCCTGTCTCATAAAATTTGCATATTTCATCCAACCACCCTCAAGCAAGAGGGTAAGACACAGACATTTCTGAACGAATCGGCTGTTTGCAGAGTGTTATATCAAGGCACCTCAGTGGGAAGTCAGTAGGAAGGAAAAAGTGTGGCAGAAAACGCTGCACAACGAGAAGAGGTGACCGGACCCTGAGGAAGATTGTGGAGAAGGGCCGATTCCAGACCTTGGGGGAAGCAGTGGACCGAGTCTGGAGTAGAAACATCCAGAGCCACTGTGCACAGGCGTGTGCAGGAAATGGGCTACAGGTGCCGCATTCCCCAGGTCAAAGGTCAAGCCACTTTTGAACCAGAAACAGCGGCAGAAGCGCCTGACCTGGGCTACAGAGAAGCAGCACTTTGAACCACTGTTGTTCAGTGGTCCAAAGTACTTTTTTCGGATGAAAGCAAACTTTGCATGTCATTCGGAAATCAAAGTGCCAGACTCTGGAGGAAGACTGGGGAGAAGGAAATGCCATAATGCCAGAAGTCCAGTGTCAAGTACCCACAGTCAGTGATGGTCTGGTGTTGGTCCACTGTGTTTTATCAAGGGCAGGTCAATGCAGCAGCTATCAGGAGATTTTGGAGCACTTCATGCTTCCATCTGCTGAAAAGCTTTATGGAGATGAAGATTTCATTTTTCAGCACCACCTGGGACCTGCTCACAGGGCCAAAACCACTGGTATTACTGACCATGGTGTTACTGTTGGCCTGCCAACTCTCCTGACCTGAACCCCAGAGAGGATCTGAGGGACATTGTGAAGAGTAAGTTGAGACCCAAAACTCTGGATGAGCTTAAAGCCGCTATCGGAGCATCCTGGCCTCCATAACACCTCAGCAGAGCCACAGGCTGATTGCCTCCACGCCGCATTGAAGGCTGCAAAAGGATTCCTGACCAAGTATTGAGTGCATAACTGAACATAATTATTTGAAGGTTGACTGTTAAAACACATTTCTTTTATTGGTCGGATGAAATATGCTAATTTTTTGAGACATGGATTTTGGGTTTTCATGAGCTGTATGCTAAAATCATCAGTATTAAAACTATAAAAGGCCTGAAATATTTCAGTTGGTGTGGAATGAATCTAAAATATATGACAGTTTAATTTGCATCATTGAGGACAAGTCCGAGCCAAGCTTCAGCTGTGTGAATCTCAAGAATAAATAAACTTCGATAGCAATTTGACCATTCAAAGCACTTTACACTACAGCCGTTTTTTCTCTCTCCTTTTTTCCCCCCATTATTTTTAAATCCTGTTTTGAGATTTGCAAAACAGTGACTTGGTCCCACCTCTGCACATTAGATTCGTCGTGTTGATGCATTTTGACGTGCTTCATCTCCAAGGTAATTTTCCGCCACAACACGCAAACTTCCTCAGTCACTCAGTGCGTTATAGTTCCTCATCGCTTAGTATTTTTTGATGCACGTTTGCGGAGTGTGAAGAAAAGAGACCAGCTGCACAGGTAGTGAGATAAATGTGATCTGCAACAAAAGACATTGATCACCGATCACCTACTTCTTCACGGAAATCGGCCGATTGTGATCGATGGCCGTTTGATCGGCACACCTCAAGAGTATTTTCAATTATAAACAGGTTTCCTATTTAGTGCCGTATGCATCATGACTAAGCATACAGATCCACTAAAAGTTTCTTTACTCACTATGTGAAAATGTTTTCCCTTCTTATTTCAGTGTCTGAGATGAGGCTTGTTCTGCTCGGGAAAAACTGGTACAACAAGAGTTCAGTCGCCAACCTGCTGCTGGGTCAGAATGTATTCAACAAAGAGGAAGAACCAAACAAATCCATCAAAGCCTCTGGAATGATTAGGAATACAAATATGGTTCTGATAAACACCCCAGACCTGCTTCACCCATTCATCTCTGATCTCCAACTTAAAGAACTTGTAGAAGATTGTATGAGTCTTTCGCTTCCTGGACCTCATGTGTTTCTGTTGGTTGTTCAGCAGAACATCACTAACCAAGAAAAACAGAGACTTTATATGGTCCTTGAACTCTTCAGTGAAGACTCTTTTAGGCATTCGCTGGTTCTGATCTCAACACCTGGATGGGAAACACCAGATATAGCTTCTTCATTTCACCAGCAGCCTCTGCAGGATCTCATCAGTAAGTGTGGAGAAAAGTGGATCAAGCTTCAGCCTGACCCTACAGAGCTGCTGTGGAACCTGAGTGAAATTTTGAGAAACAATAATGAGAACCACATTATCTGTGGCCGCCCAAGCCCTCAGCCTATTAAAGCATCTTCTTCGCTTTTGGATTCTGCTTTGGGCTTTGGTATGTACAGACAATAATTTTATTAACATTCTTAAATCAAATGACAGACCATGTATTTGCAAGATTTTGCGACTTTTATCTAAAATTATGCATTTACCACGTATTACTACTGTTTGTTTTTTTCTATTTGTTTCGAATTTCATTTACATTGGTTACTTGCATGAAATACCTGCTGAAAATCAGTCTAGCAAAAAATTACAAAAGCACAGATTTTATTGACTTGGACTTGACTGTTTCATATGAGCAAGCAAGGGTTGAGGTTTTCAAAGCATTCAGCAAAGCAAGAAGGTAGAATATACAGAATATTCCAGATGGACATTGGCAGCATATCCAGAAGGGAGAACCATGACTCCCTCATCTGACATGTTTGGTTTAAGTTCAGAACAAAGCAGAAAGCTCACCTGGCTCTCTCCATAAGACATCAGCTTCCAGACTAAAACCCACATACATTTTCAGATTGTCAGATTATTTTAAGAGTTGACCTACCAACAGCCATATTTAATGTCTCCAAGCCCACCTGCAATCCTTGCCATCTGTATGACTGAAATGAGTGTTACATTTTAATATACATAAGGTTTAACAATTTATTAGTAATATTACCAATTTAAAAATGGATGAAATATTTTACTTGCTATTTCATTTAAACTAAGAACCAGGAGACAGCATCACAATGCCCCCCAAAAATGAAATGGATTCAACAGATAGAATGAGATTCAGAGGGAGGAAAGTTTTATTGTACTTTACAGAAACTGAACAAAACAGCTCCTGACTCTTTGTGTCTTGTGGTGTCCTTTAGAAACATATCCTTTCTTAGTTTTCTTCTTTGTGCATAGCAGACCTTATGTTACATAAAAATTGCATTGTCTATGCAGTTACAGTAGGGTTATGAGTAACAAACTTTACTGTATTTTTGTTTTAGACAATGGAGTCAAAACTTTGCAGCGCAATGACAGCCAGAAGTTTGTTCGGCCAGAGTGTGAGTTGAATATTGTGTATTCTAATTTAGTCTCATTATATTTTGTATTCTGAAGCCTACTCCACACATAGTCAGATATCTAGGAAAATGAATACATTTCTGGTGTTTAGGGCATTTTGCATTACAGTCTGCAACAAATAAAGCACCAATATTTCCAAATACTTGCTTTGACACGATTCCTAATCGACATTGTCTTGTGTTTTATTAACTTTACATTGGATATAATGTAGCTTATGTGAAATTAATGTTCTGACACAAACTGAAGAGACCTTTGTGATCTTGCAGTCCGACGGCAGCAGCAGCACCAATCACCAGCTCACCTTGATGTTACAGAGACTAAGAGTCCAGAACCAGCCAGCAGTTTTAAAAGCATTATGTCAGGGTGGCAAGGTAAGATTAATGCATGAGTAAAAATGTTGATATAATTTTAAGTTTATGCTCTAAACCTCATTTGTGGAAAAAGTGTCCATGGATTATAGTTTGCAGTATCATTACATCTGCAACAGGGGCTGCACAGTGGTGCAGTTGGTAGGGCTGTTGCCTTGCAGCAAGAAGGCTCTGGGTTTGATTCCTGGTCTTGCTGCATGGAGTTTGCATGTTCTCCCTGTGCATCCGTGGGTTTTCTCCAGGTACTCTGGTTTCCTCCCACAGTCCAAAAACATGACTGTCAGGTTAATTGACCTCTCTAAGTTGTTCCTAGGTGTGAGTGTGTGAATGGTTGTGTGTCTCTGTGTTGCCCTGCGACAGACTGGCGACCTGTCCAGGGTGACCCCGCCTCTCGCCCAGAACATTAGCTGGACAGGAACCAGCACCTCCTGACCCACTAAGGGACAAGGGTGTAAAGAAAATGGATAGATGGACATCTGCAACAGGTGAAGTCACTCATGGAGGATTTGAAAAAACAAATGTTACTTTGGATGGGCCAGACAGACATGAAGATACTAATGGGTTATAAGTATCTGCTTTTGTTTTTAGTTTTACTTTTGCTTTTCTTTCTTAGTGCTGTTTCTCCTTTTTCCTTTATAAGAGACACTGGGCAGGTCCATCTATCCTTTGTGTGAGACTATGATGGACTTTGTTTTGAGAGATGTCAACTCTTGAAGTGGACTTTAACAGACACTAAGCCTTTTTTATGTTGAGTTCATTTTTTGTTTTTGACTATTAACACTTGTGTTTTATATTGTTATAATATGCATATTCTCAAAAAAAAAGAATGTGAAGAAATATTTGAAGATTTTTAACAATGCATTTTACTTCTATAGTCGAGAATAATTTGGAAAATCTAGTTTCTGTACTGGACAGATTATTATAACATTAATATTAACAAAACATTACTCATTCACACTTGTTGGTGGAATGTGGCTTCCATTCTGCACCTATAGTTCCTCCAGGCCACCACAATTACATCAGTATATTTGTACATGGGGAAATTGGATTAAGTGTCTTGCCAGGGACACAACAACAGTATGCCACAGCTGCCCTGGAGCAGTTTGACAGACGCAAGGCTGTCATAAACTGTCTGACCACCATCAGCAGTTAAGTTGTCTTACCAGTGTACTTGGCAACACAAGAGTGGGGGCTTGAACCGGCAACTCACAGGTTACTGGATGAACTCCTGCCACTGTTGTCACCATCACCACACTGTTCTCAAGTAAATTTACTTAGTTACTGCCCACCTCTGCCAGCAGGACATTTTATCTCAGCAGGAGGTCACATAGTTTAACAGTAGTAGTCCTCAACCATAATATTTAATAGGAGTCAAATGGAGCAAACTGGGAACAGAACCAAAATGAGTGAACATGCTAAGATATCAAACAACAATGAATTGGTGAGCCAAAGCCTCCCAGTTAAGGAAATAACAAACTGTCATGGTAAAACACATACAGTATGTACACTTTCAGCATGGTACAATTGAGCAATATTTCCTCAGCGTATGCAGATACAGTAAACTATTGGCAGCTTGGCAATCATGGGCCACTGATCATGTATTAAAGTGGGAAAGCAAAATGGAGAAAATAAGGTGGATCAAATCCCTCAATAAATAAGGAAGAAGAAATATAAATATGTATCCCCACATATAGAAATTAGGGGAGTACTCTGTTTACAGCATGGAAAAAGTATGTTGCAGAAACATCTATTAACACTTTTGTTATCTTGTAGCCTTCGCGGGGAAGATGGAGCAACAAGCCCAGCTACCCCTTAAGAAGAACCAGAATCCACAACGACACAGCTTAAAAATCTCCAAGTCAACTGGGGAAGGTAAGAATCCTCAATCAGTGATTAAGTTTATGATGTAAAGATTGTCTGAATAATTAAACATGATAAATCAATCTAATCTGATCTGGTTAGAAAACATTCCAAAAAGAACCGATGGATCCAAAGTTTTTTATGTAATCAGGAACAGAACAAAGACGAAGTAACGTGTCACAGTGGGAAATACAGAATCGATTTGTTTCTCCAGGATGTGAAAATTCATCCGCTTTATCTCAGCTCAACTATTATTACCTTTTTTAGCTTTCATTTTACTTTGGACACACTGTTATGTCATGATAATTAGCTGGTAAACACCTGGCCGACAGATACAAATATGAATGAAAAGTTGAGTGAGGGACAGATTAAGCCTGAAAATATATTGTAATGCTCTATAACAGTGGTTCTTAACCTTTTTTGAGGTACCGAACCCATCAGATTCATATGCACATTCACTGAACCCTTCTGTAGTGATAAATAAAATGATTATTTCCCCCCCTCCCCAAATTCAAGACATAGGGGTGACCCAACTAGAGCCTAGTTGGGTCACCCCATGATCACTAAGTCTTCTTAAAAGGTAGAGTCTCTGAGAACAGTTCTTCAAAATATAGTCAGTGTTTTCAGCAAAGTTGAGCTGACTGTCCAGGAACGACCCAAGGTATTTAAAATTTGCCACAGTTTCAACAGGTTGGCCATCGAGAGAAACTGGAACCACTTTAAGGTCTTTAGATTATTTAATTAGCTCTATATTCTTAAGAGAATAAAAATTAATAAAAAGTAATAAAGACTTTGCGGTATTCTGATTTAGTCATGTAATTAGTTGTGTTACCACCTCCACACCACTAGAGGCAGTACCAACCCCGAAAAGATGGGACTAAGGAGCAGATTTAAAAGTATACCAAAAGCTACAGAATTTGGTGAAAACTGAGTTTTGCTGAAGTAATTAAAGACACAAGTTCAAATCCATGCTGAGAGTGAAACTCCTTCAATCAGTGCTGCTCCACAGCTCTGATTGGCTCAGCAATGTAACGTGATCTGCAGGGGCGTGAAGCGGGGCGTCATCACGACTTTACACAGTGTGTCTTTACCTCCGCGGCAGAGGCTCCGCTGAACCCCTGAGACCGACTCACCGAACCCCTGGGGTTCATCGAACCCAGGTTAAGAACCACTGGACTAAATAATGAAGATGAGCCATGACTCATTAATTGTAATTGTAAGAACTCATCTGAATGCGTAAAGGAGAATAATTTGTGGAAAAAAAGTCATTTCTAGAAAAGAAATCTCACAAGGCTGTACACTTAAAATTGTTTTATTATTGATTAAAAAATGACTAGCCTCTTAAAACGCATCATGACTACCGATGTTATGGCTATGGGTCGATAGTCATTCAGGCCTGTCACTGTGGAGCTCTAGGGGACAATAGTGGTGGTCTTTAAGCAGGTGGGCACAGATGACAGTGACATGTTGAAGATGTTCTCCAACACCTCAGACAGCTGATGTGCACAGTCCCTCAGTACTCGCCCTGGGACATTGTTGGGGCCTGCAGCCTTACAGGGGTTGATTTCCTGGAGGGACTTCTTCACATCTGCTGTGGTCACACAGAGAGGCGTGTCAGCAGGTGGTGATATTAGTCTGGTATCACCTGAGGGAGGTTTTAGGATCCTCGAAGTGAGCATAGAACTTTTGTATAAGCTTTTAGACATAGCCAACCAACACCAGATCTCAAGCAACACAAGCACAAGCAATACATTACAAGCATAACATCCCAGATAGCCAGCTAAAAACTCGGGTTCCCTGAAACATATTTTCCACATTATTGACTAACAGCCAATTTTGAAATTTAGGGTTTTGGGGTGCTCAGTCAAAGTGTGGGAAAACTGTAGCAAGTATCACTTGACTTCTGAACAGAGCACAAATTTCTCTACAAACAAAAAGTTAATTTTTTTTTGTAGGTGCAGGTATGACCACACAATGAGTTATCAAAAATATTGAATTTTAATTATTTCTTCATCACTTGGCCATTATTAGTGGTAAAATGCAATAAATTTCATGTTTTTAATTTTGTTTTTTTTTTTTATAAGTATTGCAAATCATTTATCCATTGTGTGATAGGGTACATTTTAGGCCTATGCACTCTTGTCCCTCTGTCCCCTTTGCTCGCCTTCACCAAATCTTCCACTTGTTTACTGAAAATCAGAACTCCTTCAAGTTACTCCTTAAAAATGTTGACTTTAGAATGCATTTTGCCTACACTCTTTAATCAGTCGTTCAAGTTTATTTGTATAGCTCATTTCAGCAGTAAGGTATTTCAAAGAGTTTTACATCATTAAACACAAAAATACAAAGTCATAGAACACAGTCAACAATTGAAGCATTACATTGTTGATTAATGTTTCATTGATTATGTTTCAATAGCAACTCTAAACAGCTGGTTTTTTGTCTAGAGTTGAAGACACTCATTGTTTCAGCTGTTTTCAACTCTTCTGAAAGTTTGTTCCAGATTTGTGGTGCATAGAAGCTGAATGCACTAGCTGAATTTTGTAACTATGAGAAGAAATTTAGGGAAGGTGATTTAGGCTTGAATATCCTTCTCCAGGTCAGGACAAATTAAAACAGGCTCAACTTTAGCCAAAAGAAGTTTGTCCTGACCACAAAGTCAAATTGATTTTTAAATGTAAAACCCTTATCAAATATTAACCCAATTTTTTTAATACTGTCCTTTAGATTAAAAATCAAAGCACTGACATCTGTAGTGGTGTTGCAAACCAATACAATTACCATCATCAATTAAAAAAATATCTTTGTCTACATTTTGGTAAAATCCCCTCTCACCTGTCCTGGAGACCACTTAATGTATTGGCACCATACCAGTTTGTCTGTTAACATTGAGCAGGATTTACAGTTTAAGATTGCTGCAGATCCACAAAATTACATATAGCCCTGGAAATGTTCAGGTCTACTGAATGATGATGGAAAATTGTCCTGTGAGAACATATACTTTAGTCTGTATGATTGTGATCTAGTCTCTAAGCAACAGCAGCCACCAGCCCATGCTCCTGTCAAAGAGACCCAGAAGACAGAACCAAGTAAAAGGCAGTCAACCTTCGTGCCACTGTGGGAAGGCAAGATGCCTCAACCTGTGAATATGAGGATAATGCATGTTATGAACAATAGGCTCAAGTATATTTGGATGATTTTGTAATCAAAACTTAAATCCCAGTTGAGATGGGAAGAAAACTGCCTGAAGAACACTTTTTTAATCTGAGGAGTTTTAAATCTCCTACCAGAAACAACGAAGCAGGATTACTGACTGCACCCCTTTTTACTGTGGCGTAATTATTTGCCTTAAATTTTTGACACAAACAAAATTAATATAGGCCTACATATTTTTCAGCACTATTATGGGCCCAAATAACAAAAAAAAAAAAACTCTGTGAAATGCTTCCCCAAAGATTAAATTTTATTTCCTTAATATAAATATTAATATAAATTAATAACTTTCAGCTTTCAGTGGCTTAAGAGGTGGGAGTTTACCTCTGGCAAGAGACTTATCCCAATTTATTAACAAATATTTTTGGTGTGATTATGGTGGCTTGGAGCAGTATTTCTTAATCCTGGTCTTCAGGGACCACTGCCCTGCATGCTTTAGGTGTTTTCTGTTAGCTGTTCTAGAACATAGACACATCTAACATATTCAGGAAAGTGTTCAGTGATGACTGGAATTAACTTGACACTAAGGCAAGTAAGCTCCACCCACATGTGGATGTAGAAGAAACCTCCAACAAACAAACATGGTTATATGGTAAAGGAATGAAGCTCACTGCATCACCTGAGATATTTGGTGAGGCATTTTTTATTTATCTGCCAACATTAAGACAAAGAAAAAAAAATTCAAATGAGTCATACATCAGATCCATAAAGTTATTTGTGGGAAGCCACAGAGAAATTGACATTAAAGCCCAAGGGTCTGAGGAGAGCTAAATTGCTTTTGCAAAAAATGAATACTTCATATGAGCCCATATGAAGGAACTTTGAAGGGAGAAATTATTTTATCTTCAATATCCTTATGGCTGACAATGTAATACAATTACATTTAGGTTATGACTTATAGAACTTCATTGTCATTTGTATAGTAGGTGATGTCAGAACTGAACATGACTACAACACCCTGGACTTTCAAGAGTCATACTGTGAGTTGAATATTGTGTATTATTTCCAGTCCAGTTTTATTATATTTGAACATTTTGAACATGGGGCTTTATCCTGGAAAATTGATATACAATAAGGACTTATTTTCTTATGCAGGAACTGTCCCTATTTGTTTTTATTTTTATCTGGTGATGTAAAAAATTTTTGTGTGAAGTAATAAGAATAAACATAAATGTATGATTTATGTTTGATGTTTATAGACTAAAAGACTATTAGGTAAATTTGAAGATTAATTATTTCAAACATCATTAATCCTTATTTAGCTAAATCCATTGTGCTTAACAAAAGTTAATTCATGCTTTGATGAATAAAGTTATCAATTAAAAAATACAATTCCTCAACTGTTAAGTTTATGAATAAAGTTGATCAATTGTTCTGGGAGAACATGTTAAAGGGTCTGCATTGGCTGTGGCCTTGTAGTCCCTAAGGAGCAACTGCTACAACCACTCTATGCTGCTGAATGATTCGGCATTAAAACTTAAATCTCAGTTAAGGTTGTCTGAAATTTTCCTAATGAAGAATTCAGTATAAAAATCTAAAGAGTTTTTAATGTCCTGTCAGAAAAACAGGACATTGAGTACACACCTTTTTAAGTCATGAATACCTTCCAGCATGTTCATGATAAGTAGGATCAATCAGATCTTACTTGTATAGCAATTCTGCAACAAGGCAGTTAAAAGTGCTTTATATCATAAAAACACAAACAACAATTGAAGCATTACATTTTTCAAAATGCTGCCATTACACATCAATATATTAGTGTTTCAGTAATTGGACAAGAGTGAACTAATGCCCTTTACTACAGGGGCTGATCTGGTGTACTTGAGGTCCACACCATTTAAGACATCTTATGATTCCTTCACATATTTGGGCATAATGATAACAAATAATCCAGAACATGTCTTACGACTGAACTGGCAGAGTAAAATTCTACAACTTAAGCAGAATATTGATTTCCGATAGGCATTGAGCCTACCGGCCCACTATCCAAGGCCAGTAGGCTCAGTGCCATTACAATGGTGGTGTTACCACAATTTCTTCATTTATTTAAATCTGTCCCATGTTTTATTGGTGTGTCCTACTTCAGACAATCAGATTCTATTATTATTCCCTTTATTTGGGGCTATAAAAGTGTCAGAAACTCCAAAAAACACTAACGTAAACCAGGGATGGAGGGTAGGTTCTCCCTACCTACCAGATTTCAAACAATATTAATGAACTTGTCATTTATTCATCCTGACGTGATGGAGGAAAGGCCCACTCTCACCTGATGGGTCCTGTCTGCATTGTTGTAATATGTCCCTGACTGCTCTCCGTAAAAGTCCCATTAAATTAAGTTAATCACTTCATACCAATAGTTTTGTCATTGGCATAACTATCAGAACCTGGAAGCAGATACAAAAATTTATAAACGCTCTGGAGGTTGATTTTGATACTCCTATCTTTGAAAATCACTCCTTTGCACCAGGTCTCAATGACGCCGTCTTTCAGATGTGGAGAGTAAAGGGCATTGGTGTGATAGGTGACCTATATATTAGTGGAACTTTTGCATCTTTTGCACAGTTATGCTCTGAGTATCATCTTCTCCCGTCAGGTTTTTTCCGTTATCTGCAGGTTCGGGACTATGTTTGGAATAATGTAGTGGATTTTGGAACTTTAGAGAAACATGAAACCCTGGAGGAAATAAATAAATTTGATCCCATCAATCAAGGGGCAGTGTAATACTTTTATAAGATCTTTAATAGTATACCTGTGGACACAACCAGGACAAAGAAGGCATGGGAAGATGAGTTAGGGCAGCAGCTATCTGATGAAGTGTAGGTTTGAAAGTTCAGTTAAAGCCAGACACAATCTCATTCAGTTCAAAACAATGCATATACTCCACTACTTGAGGAAGAAACTGAGTACTTTCTTTACAAGTGTGTCTCTAATTTGTAATTGTTGTCAGGCTGTTATTGGTAACTTGACACACTCCTTCTGGTCATGTGTTCAGCTTCGCTCATTTTGGGAGAAAGTCTTTCACTTTTTTACAACAGCTTTTGGAAAACGATGGGACCCAGAACCACTTACTGCCATCATTGGGGTCTCCAGTGCTATGCGACCAGCCACTAAACATGAGAAAATGGCTGTTTGGTTTGGTACGGGGAAAGACTGAGATATTACAATGAAGACAGAGTCAGTGTGTTTGAGAAGATATGGAACCCTGTACTAAAATTTCTTCAATGAAAGACTGTTAATGACAGACCTGCCACTGCTTAGTGGTTTGTATAACTATTTTTTTGTATAGCTGTGGAAAGATTTGGATCAATTTGTGGTGTATTTATCTCATGTAGTTTTGACTATGGAACTGTTTTATGGTGTGCCGATTTTGCAAGAGATGGGTGGGAATCTGTCTTATCTATGTCTAAATGAAAAACTGTTAAAACAATAAAATGTAAAATAAAAAAAGTTAGTGTTTCATTAATTATGGTTCACATCAATTCTTAGGGATGTAAATATAGGTTTATCTGTAATCAAGTTTAGGGAATTTCAAGTGAATGTATAATAAAATCTATGCATTTTTTCAAACAGATGAACCAGTCCAGTACAATGTCGTCACATCTGCAATTTATGAATCTGGTAATATTTCATTCTTCAGTACAAACAAAACAAAATGACAAATGATGGAGTATAGTCAGTTTGGTGTTTTTGACATTTTTAAATTTGCATTGCTTGTATTGAATTAGAATTCAGTTTTGACTTACAGAACTTTGTTGTATTTTTATTGTAGTAGATGATGTCAGAATTGAGAAATATGACAATAACCTGGACTTTCAAGAATCACACTGTGAGTTGTATATGCTTTCTTCCAGTTCTGATTCACTACACCTGACCTTCTAAATATGTAGGGCTTTGCTTTGGCAAACCATAATTAACAAGGACTTCATTTTATTTATACTGGAGGAGGCCCTATAGTCATATGATTTATAGCATGAAAGTGCCATAAGTGTCTGTTTTGGTCCTCTACTGTGGCTCTTAATAGCTTTGACCAGAAATGATAATGAATTTAATTTTAGATTTTTGTCATAATTGAACTCAAATTTATGTTTTAAAGTACAATAATCTAAATATTATGCTTTGTGTTTTGTTGACAAAAGCTTGTTATAAAACACTTGGAAAAGTTAATGTATAATGAAATCTATAAAACATTTTTTCAAACAGATGAACCAGTCCAGTATATCACATCTGCAGTTTATGAATCTGGTAAGATTTCATTTATCAGTGTCTGAAGTTAGAAAAAATCTTGCATATTTGTTTCAGCAAGCAAGATGCTTACCAGCATATCTAAAAACAATGGAGAATTGTTAAAAATGTCCACATAATGATTCAGTTCATCAGAGAAACTGAACCATTTCTCTGGTGTTTCAGTTTCATGGCAATTGATTCATAATTTAACAAAGCTTCGAAGCAGATACATTTTTCTCGATAATAATTTAGGTTCTCGAATCATTTAAGGAAACGTTTCAGCTGTAATCAATTGAATCCTTTATTCTATTGTCATTGTCAGAAGAAATGTAACAATGAAACATGTTTTTCATACTATCTGGTGTCATAATGGAAAAAATAAAATAAAATGTAGAAAAAGGAGTTTCTCCAGATGAACGTTAACCATACGTTACCAGAGATCAGTGATTTTCACTCAAACACCAATTTATTAATTCTTGCAAGAATGAAAACAGACATGTTCACCGTCCGTTCAGTCTGGTCTGATCTAACGAGGTACAGAGTCACTACTTGGTTCATCAAAGGTTTCTGGTTCAGCATTAGGATGTCAACAAAGACCTTTGAAACATTGAAAATGAAGTGCCTCAACTTATCCGAACACTCCCTAAGCTCCAGTAGGGTGAGAAAACAAGAGGCATCACATGAACACATCTGTTGCTGCAAAATGAGGTTAATATCATCCCGAGATTTAAAAAAAAAACATTAAAAGAAGCTATTTAATAAAATTCATTGCTTCAGTGTAAAAGTGTGTGAATAATCCTTGTGTGTGTGTTTTTAGATTTGTAGGTCAGTGTTTTGATTGCATGCACTACATGTACATAATCTCCTAATGATGAAGTGTATTTAGTTTGGTGTTTTTGCTGTGTTTTAAATTATGCATTTCTTCCATAGAATTAGTTGGATTATGATTTATAGAACTTTGGTGTTTTTTATTTTAGTAGGTGATGTCAGACTTCAGAAGCATGACAAAAGCCTGGACTTTCAAGAGTCTCACTGTGAGTTGAATATTGTGTATTTTTCCTTATTTCCTGCTGAGTTTATTACATATTATATTGAATATACAGGGTTTACATCTGTCAAATGCATAAATAAAAAGAACTTGTTTTTATTCACAGTTTGACTGGAAATGCTCCTCCAGTCAAACTGTGTTTTATTTGATGGTATAAAAATGTTTTGTGATGTAGAGGGAAAAAAAGACATTAATAAATGAATTCTTTGTTTGTTTAGAGTGATAATCGAAACTGCACAGTTAATTGCTAGGGAATCGCTACTGAACCACACAAATTTTGATTAAACAAATGTTCTGTCCTGAGAGAACATATAATGAAGTCTGTATGATTGTGGTCTTGCAGTCTCTAAACATCAGCAGCCACCAGCCCATGTTCCTGTCAAGAAGACCCTGACACCAGAACCAGGCAGACAGACACCCTTGAAGCCATTGTGGAAAGGTAAAGTTCCTCAGCCTGTGGATATGATGATATAGTGTTTTGTAAACTACATGTGAGTCAAAGCCTAAATCTCAGTTGAGGAGGTCAGAAATGTACATAAAATGTAGAGTTCAGTCTAAAACTCTGAAGAGTTTTCAACTGCCAAGCATGTTGCTGGTAGCATCATGGAAAACAGAAGTTAAATATCCAGCCAGCATTATGCTGGAAGGTTTTCATGATTTTAAAAGGTGTGTAGTCAATGTTCCTCAGTTTATGACAGGACATTGGTTCACCTTGTCCCTAAAACATACTTATTGTCATAATGACCCAACTGATCCATCTTTGTGTTCCTTGAGATAAAACGTTTCTCCACAATCCATTTACTAAATCCATGTGGGCAGTTGTAAGTTTATGTTCAGCTTGAAGAAATTGGTTTTGGGGTTAGGATTTATATGTTGCTTACCCTCAGCCTGTTTTTATGTAAAATTCACTAAAGACAGTGACAGATATTCCAAGGTTTGTCTCTTCTTCCACATGGTTCCCCAAACCTGGCCTTCTATTTCCTACACTGCAGTTACAAATGATGACATCACCTATTCAGCACACGATCACCAACTGCTGGAGTCTGTTAACAGTCCATTTATTTTAATTAAGCAGGTGGAAATAGAAACATCTATGACAGTGACAGAAAGCCTTCTTTATGGACAACAGTCTGAACTTACAACTTGAATCTACTGAGAAAACCTTCTCAACTTGTGCAAATCTACAATGATGCTCCTAAGATTTTTACTGCACTTATCACAGTAGAATTTTAAATTCTACTGTGATAATTAGTTATTTCTGTTACAGTTCCACATTAATTTTTAGTCCATAAATATTGTTTTTTTTTCTTCTTCATATTCAAGGAGACCTGTTATTTTGGGATTTTTCTGTAATTAAGAAAAAACTTAAGTTTTAAAGAGCAGCAATCCAAATAACATGTTTGTGCTTTTTTGTAAAAATCTTTGTACATGACAGAGAAGAGGTTAAAATTGTCATAAAGTGGGGTATGGTTGGTGGTGAGGAGAGACGCAGAGACCCAGGTTATGGTGATGAAGAAGATTTAATGACGATGCTCACAGTCCAAAAACAGGCAGCACGGCAGAAAGACAGGCACACAGCCAAATACCGGTAGCAACTGATAAACAGGACTTCGTGCGAGCGAACACAAACCAGGACTTAGCAGTTCGACTGGAGTGTGTAGACGACATACAATAGACAAGGACCCGACGAGGAACACAGACAACAGGAGGGTTTAAATACACACGGGGTAATCAGGGGAATGAGACACACCTGGGGAGCAATCAGCGGGGAGGACAGGACAGAGACTCACAGGACTGAACACAGAGAACTCAAAAATAAACATACAGAAACACGGAACATGACAAAAATGAAATTATCGCACACCTGTTGATACGGTGCATGTATATAGTTAATAAATAATAAAGTTGCCTTTTTGTGTTTTGCTGTGTTTTTAAACTTACATTGATTCCATGGAACTAGAGTTAATTTATGGCTTACATAACTTTTCTATATTTTCAATATAGATGTGCAAGTCAAAACCGAGCAGAAAGACAACAGCCTTGACTTTATTCGGCCAAGTTGTGAGTTGAATGTTGTGTATTATTGTTTTTTTTTTTTCCATTTCAGTCTGAATATTTGGTGCAACATTTTAACATACCAGTTTTACTGGTAAATATAGGAATAACAACTTCATTTATTTTTGCTGGACATGGCACTTTAGTCATAAAATATATATTCATTCATAAAAAACATTGTATGAAACAATCCTATATAAAATAAAAAATTCCCTTCTCACCCTCCGTGGGTGGTCTCTTTCATCCTCTGAGCTCGGGTCCTCTACCAGAGGCCTGGGAGCTTCAGGTTCTCCTCCAGTATCTTGGCTGTGCCTAGAACTGCTGCACATTTCTGGACTGAGATGTCTGATGTTGTTCCTGGGATCTGTTTGAGCCACTGCTCCAGTTTGGGGGTGACTGCCCCGAGGGCCCCGATGACCACAGGCACCACTGTATATATATATACAG